>NC_035448.2:182740540-183043274 GCF_002127325.2 Helianthus annuus
ATCATTTATATACAAAGTTTATAAATATTTAGGATATACAATTTAGAAAAATAATCGGGGGGTGATCCTATATAACTTTAAATTTTTTGGACGAAAAATCAGAACTTATACACTTCTAACCGAAACATTGGGGTGGGCGGGTGCACCCCCGGGCACCCACTATACTTCGCCAGTGGGTGTATTCTTGGTAAGCAAACTAGAAGACCGTTTCCAACTCGAACTTGGCGTACGAGTAGTCCGTTGCAGTTGATACACGGTGATTTAGTTCGGCCCATGCAAACTCGATCATTAGGAGGTAATTTTTACTTCTTCTTGTTAACTGATGACTATACTCGGATGAGTTGGGTGTATTTTTTAAACAAAAAAATCAGGAAGTCTTGAAATGTTTAAAAAGTTCAAGACAAAAGTTGAAAAGGAAAGTGGGTTCTTCATCAAAGCCTTACACACGGATCGTGGAGGGAAGTTTATTGGGAAGTTGTTCAATGAGTTTTGTGTAGATCATGGTATTCATCGTGATCTTACGGCTCCCTACACACCGGAGCAGAACGGAATTGCCGAAAGAAAAAATCGGACAGATGTGGGAATGGCAAGATGTATGCTGCAAGCAAAGGGTTTATCGAACCAGTTTTGGGGTGAGGCAGTCTTTACAGCGGTTTACCTTATTGAAGCACACTCGGTCAAAACCGAGTCTCCCACCAAATCGGAATGAATATTCACAATTAATGCCTGTTGTAATTGTAATTTATTAGTCAATATTCTGCACTCTTTTTACTCCTCAATTGTAGCTACTGGTTCCTAGTCTTTAGCTCTATCATGTGTATATATGTTAATCTCTATTCAATGGAAAGACATAAGATTTGATACGTTTATATGGTATCAGCCAGGTTTTGCAAAACCTAACTTTCTTTTTTCACCTCCAAATGGCCGATAATATCATCTCCACCACCACCTTAACCACCGACACTACCACCACCCCCACTGTCACTATGGTTAACTTTCCCTCTTCCCTCAAACTCACTTCTACCAATTATCTCAGTTGGAAAACCCAACTAGATGCTATCCTTCAAGGTTTGGATCTCTACAAATTTGTAGATGGTTCTCACCTTGCTCCAAAACCCACTGTCAACACCGATGGCTCCAGCAAACCTCATGCCGATTACCATGCTTGGTATCGCCAAGACCGCCTGCTGTTCGGGGCAATCGTTGGCAGCCTCTCTGCCGAAATTGTGCCCCTCATCACCAATGCCAAAACATCCCTTGATGCTTGCAAAATTCTCGCATCCACCTATGCCTCTCCATCCCGTGGCCACATCAAACAACTTCAACATCGACTCAAAAAATCCGTCAAAACTCCTGACCAATCCATCACAAATTTTATGCAAACTATCAAAATACTTGTTGATGAATTGGCTATTCTTGGAAAACCGATGGACCCAGAGGATGTTACTGACACCATCCTTCAAGGACTAGATTCCAAAGCCTACAAACCCGTGATTGAATCAGTCCACGCTCGTGACAATCCTATATCCTTTCATGAACTTCACGAAAAACTTATTAACCATGAACTCTCCCTTTCACAAAACCCACCCGACCCCACCTCCATTCACCAACCGGTATCCGCCTTTGCAGCCCATACCCGTCCCTATTCCAAACAATGGCCTTCACGACCACCTAGCAATGCTCCTGGCTTACTTCCCACTCCATCTTCCGCCTCTGCCCAGCGTCCATTCCTTGGTAAATGTCAATGGTGTTTCACCAAGGGTCACTCACTCACCTCCTGCCCATCTTTTAAGAAAAGCCATCCCCAAATAACCCTCCCAACCTATAACCGAACCCAAACTCAACCGAAACCCCAAGCACATTTGATGGCTACTCACCCCACAGTGGACTCCGATTTATCATGGTTAAAGGACAGTGGTGCTTCTCACCACATCACAAATGATCTAAATGCACTTTCCATGCATAGCCCATATGACGGTACCGAGGAACTTATCATCGGTGATGGTTCGTCTCTCAAAATTACTCATGTTGGCACTATGGTTCTTTATTTTTCTAATACCCCTATCATCCTTAAAAACGTTCTTTGTGTTCCCTCTATATCTCGAAACATTATCTCTATCTCTCGATTATGTCTTGATAACAACATACTAATCCTATTTTTTTCTTCTTATTTTGTTATTAAGGACTTTCCCACTCGCCGAACAATTCTTCGGGGAACCACTAGCCATGGTCTATACGAGCTCTCTTCCACCAAGTCTCCACAACTTTTTCACTTGCAAACCACCAAGAAGTCTTCATGGCATCATCGCCTCGGACATCCACATTCAAGAGTTTTACATTTTTTAGCATCCTTTGTCCCTTCTATTTCTAGCAAGCATGAAACTTGTAATTCTTGTTGCATTAACAAAAGTCACAAATTACCTTTTCACTCATCTTCTTTGCATTCCACTTCTCCTCTAGAATTATTGTTTTCCGATGTATGGTCATCTCCCATTACATCTTTCGATGGCTACAAATACTACATTATTTTTGTTGACCATTTCACAAAATATATTTGGATTTACCCATTAAAATACAAATCGGATTCTCTTAACACATTCATTCGTTTTCAAAAACTTGTTGAAAATTATTTCAAAACCAAAATAAAACAATTATTTTCGGACAATGGTGGAGAATACATTAAACTCTCCTCTCATCTTGCTTCTTGTGGCATTTCTCATCTCACCTCACCTCCTCACACACCCGAGCACAATGGTTACGCCGAACGACGCCACCGCCACATTGTCGAAACCGGCCTATCATTGCTATCCCATGCCAAAATGCCCCTCAAATTTTGGCCCTTTGCCTTTACCACCGCCACTTACCTCATAAATAGATTACCCACCACCACTCTAAACAATGATTCCCCCTACTATCGGCTATTTCACACTACTCCCAACTATGAAAAACTTCATGGTTTCGGTTGTCTATCCTACCCTTGGCTACGCCCATACTCGAAACATAAACTCGAGTCTCGGTCTAAACCATGCATATTCATAGGCTACTCATCCTCCCAAAGTGCCTTTCACCTTCTTGACCCGCTCACAAATCGAATCTACACATCCCGTCATGTCCACTTTATTGACCATATTTTCCCTTATGAATCTCTCTCTCAAACCTCTACCCCCGCTCCACCATCACCCGACACTTGGTTACCCCTTACCACTCAATCCATTTCCCTTCCCAACCACTCTCCTTCTCCTTCTCCAACTTCCACACCCGCTACCACCACTTCGGCACCCTCTTCTTCCAACCCACCAATCATCACCTACCAAAGACGACCACCTCCACCCACCCCCACCGAACTCCCACAACAGCCCACCGAGCCCTCCCACACCACGGACCAAACCACCACTTCATCCCCCATACATATTCCCTCAGATTCATTTCCCTCTAATATTTCCCAAACCACAGAACCAACTTCCTCTTCACCTCAACCCGCTGCCTCTTACCAAACTCGAGCCACTCGTAAACCCAACCCGAAATACCACAACTCTGATTTTGTCCTATACCACTCCACTACTCACACCCTTCCCGAACCCACTAATATTACCCAAGCTCTCAAACAACCACTATGGCGAGATGCCATGCAAACCGAGTTCGAGGCCCTCAAACGCAATCAAACTTGGACCCTTGTTCCTCCCGACAACGCTCCTAACCTTGTTGGATGCAAATGGGTCTACCGCACTAAATTCAAACCCGATGGCTCGGTAGACCGCCTAAAAGCACGTCTTGTTGCTAAAGGTTTTCATCAACGCCCCGGTCTAGACTATGTTGAAACCTTTAGTCCCGTAGTCAAACCGGCTACTCTACGCCTTATTCTTGCTATAGCCACTTCATACAATTGGCCTCTACGCCAACTTGACATCAACAATGCCTTCCTCCAAGGCACCCTAACCGAATCGGTTTATATGTCGCAACCCCCAGGCTTCGTGGACCCTTCCTATCCCACCCACGTTTGCAAACTTAACAAGGCCATCTATGGCCTTCGTCAAGCTTCTCGTGCTTGGTATGACGAACTTAAAACCTACCTTCTATCGGTTCACTTCAAACCTTCTATATCCGACCCCTCTCTTTTCATCAACAAAGTTACTTCTTCCCCCATCTTCATTCTTGTCTACGTTGATGACATAATCATCACCGGAGCCAATCCATCTATCATCCAATCTTTCATTCAAACTCTTGCTGCCAGATTCTCTTTAAAGGACCTTGGCAATCTCTCCTACTTTCTGGGCATCGAGGTCATTCCTCACAACCATGGTCTCTTTCTATCTCAATCCAAATACATTCTTGATATCCTCACCAAAGCTAACATGAGTAATTGCAAACCGGCACCTACACCGATGTCGGCTTCCTCTATTATTACTGTCCTAGATGGTGAACCCCTACCGTCTCCAACCGAATACCGGGCTTTCGTAGGTGCACTACAATATTTATCTTTAACACGTCCTGACATTTCTTTTACAGTTAATAAACTTTCACAGTTCATGCACAAGCCAACAAATGTACACTGGGAAGCTCTAAAAAGACTGCTAAGATACCTACATGGCACTCTACATCATGGCATCTTCTTCAAACGGAAATCCCCTATGCAGCTTCACGCTTTTACTGATGCGGATTGGGCCGGTGACCGACCCTCTTACCGAAGTACTACCGGCTACATTGTTTATCTCGGTCAAAACCCGATTTCCTGGAGCTCCAAACGTCAGCCAACACTTGCTCGATCATCCACCGAAGCAGAATTTCGCGCTGTGGCTTCCACCACAACCGAAGTCCAATGGCTAATCTCCTTATTGGTTGAACTGGGTCTCAAATCCACAGTCACACCTGCCATCTACTGTGACAACTTAAGTGCAACACACTACTCAGCAAATCCGGTCTTTCACTCCCGCATGAAGCACCTTGCACTAGACTTTCACTTCGTACGTGAAAAAGTTCAAGATGGCACCATTCGCGTCACACACATATCAGGAGATGATCAACTTGCGGATGCTCTAACCAAGCCTCTTCTACGTCAACGGTTCAATTTTTTAACATCCAAGATTGGTCTACTCTCACGCTCGTCCATCTTGCGGGGGCATATTGAAGCACACTCGGTCAAAACCGAGTCTCCCACCAAATCGGAATGAATATTCACAATTAATGCCTGTTGTAATTGTAATTTATTAGTCAATATTCTGCACTCTTTTTACTCCTCAATTGTAGCTACTGGTTCCTAGTCTTTAGCTCTATCATGTGTATATATGTTAATCTCTATTCAATGGAAAGACATAAGATTTGATACGTTTATATACCTCACTTCTTTGTCACCAACTACAGCGATGCCGGGTAAGACACCGTATGAAATGTGGTATGGAACAAAACCCTCTGTTAGTCATTTAAGAGTTTTTGGCTGCATAGCCTATGCTCTTGTTCCATCTCTGGTATGAAAAAAACAGGATGCAAAGTCGAAAAAATGTATTTTTGTCGGGTACTCAGCAAACTCTAAGGCCTATCGTTTGTTTGATCCAGTGAAGAAAACAATTATAACAAGTCGGGATGTAGTATTTTGTGAACAGGGGCTGTGGAGAGAAGGTTTGCAGTATGATCACAACCAAGTTGGTACAACTTTTGTAAGAGGAATCTCATTTCATGAAGAAGCAAGTGGCCATGCAAGTGATGTGAATCCAAGTGAAGGCAGTGTTAGTCAAAGTCAAACTCAATCAGCCTCACAGACCAACAATTATGAAGATGGTGGTAGTTCTCCATCAGCTGATGAAGAGACTAATGTTAACAGTGGGTCGCCTTTGGAGTCGAGTTCAGGTAGCACGAGTGAGTCTGATTCTACCCATCGTGTAGGTGATCTTGGCCATATTTACAACATTACTACACCCATCCTTGATTTTGAAGCATGTCAACTTGCTCTCTCCGTTGTTGAACCAAACACGTATCAAGAAGCTATGAAGATAACTGAGTGGAAAAAGGCGATGCAAGATGAAATCTTGGCACTAGAAAAACATAAAACATGTAGCTTGACACAATTGCCACAAGGTAAGGAGCCGATTGGACTTAAGTGGGTGTTTAAGTTAAAACTACATGCAGATGGGAGTGTGCAACGCCATAAGGCTCGCCTTGTTGCAAAAGGATATACAAGGGCGTACCCACCCTAAGCCAAGGGTGGGCGGGCGCATCCCATGAAAAATTATTTTTTAGTGTTATTTTTCATCGAAAAATCCGACCGCACCCCTTGGAATTTTTCACCCACACCCCTTGAAAATTTTCAACCGCCCTACTTAGAAAAAAAATAATTATTAACCACTTATTCACTTAATTATTTAATTCAATCAAAGACCAATCTGCAATCAATTTTTATTAACACAAGCCCAAACTCAACCTAAAAAATTTGAACTAAATAAAATAACCCAAACCCATCCACCCATTCTATTTCCAAATCCCGCCCCCAAAAAACTCCGAGCGACTTGACGCCACTACTCACGACCTGAGGCTTTTTTTACAGGAAAAACCAAAATTCCGGTTGGACTGGCCCATATTACGTCAGAATTCCAATATAGAACTAGTATGGTTTATTTTTTATTTATTTATTTTGTTTTATGTGATGATTAGAAGAAAATATAGATGTGTAAGGGTTTAATCTTTTTATATTTTTTTGATGTTTTTGTTGTTATAGACTTGTAGTTAAATGATTTTGTTGTTTCATTTATACCTTTGTTTGTTTAAATGATTAGTTACAAGTAATCAACATTTAATATTAGGGCTTGAATGTTTAAAAATATAATTGAAAGTTATGGGCTATGGTTGAACATGATTGTTTATTTTGTTTAAGTGTTTAGTGTTGTTTTATAAACTTATGGAGCAAATTATATGTGTTAGGAACAATGAGTAAGAATGTAATGAATTTATGGCGTGTTTAGTATCTTTAGATGATATTTTGGATATATTTCAAAAAAAAAAAAAAAAACTATAAGGCACAATTTTAAATACGTTTGTAATTTGTAATGACGTTTGACGTGTTTTTGATGATTTATAAATTTTAGTTTGATGTTCTTTTGTCTTACATGATCCGACCCGACCCGCTATGAACCGATATTTTATACAACTAGGGGCCTAAAATCTTTGAAAATATTCCGCACCCCAGGAAAAAATTCCTGGGTCCGCCACTGAGGATATACACAGCAGAGCGGGATAGATTACGAAGAAACGTTTTCACCAGTTGCTCGGTTCGAAACGGTACGAATAGTTCTGGCACTTGCGGCTCAAAATGGCTGGATGGCGTATCAATTTGACGTCAAATCTGCGTTCTTGAACGGTGTATTGAATGAAGAGGTTTATGTTATCCAACCGCCTGGTTTAGAAAGGAAGGGACAAGAAAAAATGGTGTTCAAGCTTCATAAAGCGCTTTACGGGCTAAAGCAAGCCCCGTGAGCTTGGTACAGCAGGATTGATTCATATTTGGTGCAACATGGATATAAAAGGAGTCAAAGTGAGCCCACTTTATACATAAAAGAGCTGGTGAAAGTGAAGTTATTGTAGTATGTTTGTATGTTGATGATATATTGTACACAAGCTCTTCAAAAAGACTTCTGGCTGAATTCAAGGAAAAGATGGTTAGTGAATTCGAAATGACGGATATTGGTGTTCTAAGTTATTTTCTGGGATTGGAAGTAAAGCAAGAGTCAAACGGGACATTTTTGTCGCAGCAGAAGTAGGCATGAGATCTTCTAAAAAGGTTTGGGATGGAGCAATGCAAATCGGTGTTAACTCCTATGAATACAAATGATAAATTCCGGGTTGAAGATGGTGGAGAAGCTGCTGATGCAACTGTGTTCAGAGGTATGATAGGTGGTCTTATCTATCTTACTCACTCACGTCCTGATATTGCATTCGCTGTGGGAGTGGTGTCAAGGTTCATGCAGAAACCTTCAGTTTATCATTTGGGAGCTGCAAAACGCATCCTAAGATATGTAGCAGGAACTTTGAACTTAGGGTTATGGTATGAGAAGACAGACAAGGTTGAGCTAATTGGTTACACCGATAGTGACCGGGCAAAATCTACTGATGACAGAAAGAGTATATCGGCTAGTGTGTTTTCTCTTGGCACTGCAGCTGTTACCTGGAGTTCGAAGAAGCAAGACATAGTTGCATTATCTACGACAGAAGCTGAGTATATCCCAACAACAGCAGCTGTGTGTCAGGCCACTTGGATGAGAAAGATACTACTTAAACTGGGTCATGTGCAAGAGGGGGCAACTAAGATCATGTGTGATAACACGTCAGCTGTGTTTTTGTCGAAGAATCAAGCTCTACATGGACGAAGCAAGCATATTGACACTAGGTTTCATTTCATTTGAAACTTAGTTGAAGGAAGGCAAGTTGAGCTCTAGTCATGCCCAACAGAGGAACAAGTTGAAGACATATAGACCAAAGCGCTGGGAACTGAGCAGTTTGTGTATCTTCGAGGAAGACTTAGGTTGAAGACTCTTTGAATTACGAGGGGGTATTGAGAATAATTCAAAAAGTATTTGCATGTGTTTTTAATTATGTGTTTGAATAAGTATGGTACATCCTAGTCTACAGGAAAGTACCGGGTCAGTAGGAGTCAGTTGGGTTTGCTTTGCTTTTACTGTTTCATGCAGGGGCGCAGCTCTTTAGGGGCGGGGAGGACGCCCGCCCCCCGAACTTTTCGATGCGTAGTGTTATGTATGTACGTTTCGTATAGAATTTTTAAGGTATATACGTTTTCGCCCCCCCCCCCCCCCCGGTTTAAGAAAAAAACGACCCCCCAAGCTTCGCCACTGGTTTCATGTTTACGTTGTAGTCTGCTCTATATAAGCAGCTTTATGCAATGAATAAAGTATATTGTTTTCTGGCTTCTTGATATCGCAAATAACATGTAGGATTGTTGGTGGTGTTATGGAGTGGTAGGTTGTATGCTAATGGATGATATTCATCCATCATCAGCTTCGGAGACTCCATTGCTGACACCGGGAACCTGAAACATCTGGCTTCCATATCCGATGTATTTTTTCCATGTGTTCCTCCTTATGGTGAAAGTTTCATCCACCAATCCAATCCACCGGCCGATGCTCCAATGGCCGTCTCATCATTGATTTCCTAGGTAACTCATCTACAAGTCTGTGTGAAAATGTTATGATGGTGTTTTAGTAGTGTTTAATAATTAGTTAATATGATTGGTTTGGGTCTAGAAGGCTACGCCATATTAACCTTAAGGATAACGGGTTTGGAGTTATATATTTGTGAAGGGGTATGGTCCCAAAAACCAACCTGAGAAATCCGGTCATGCAGGGCCGGCTAAGCCCATGTGCAGAGTGGGCCTCTGCACAGGGCCCAAACCAGCATGGGGCCCAACGAAAATTCTGCAATATGTATGTTATTATATAGGCCCATGTTTTAATGAATTGAAATAGGCCCAAATCAAAACAATAAGGGCCCAGATTCTTGAAAAAAATTCTGATCAGTACGTATGCCGTATGCGGACGAGGGAAATTGGGAGGAAACCAAAAGTCTTTTACTCAATCGTATTGCACGCACGGAGAGCCGCAGAGGAGACAAAAGGTCGACTACTCGACTTTAATCCGATGATTCCGGTCAATTACTCAATCGTATTGCACGCACGGACTCACGGAGACAAGTATTTCGGAATCGAATCGGTCAATCAGGTATGCTAATATCAGTCGAATTATCGAAAATTCATATGTTTTTTGTGATTTTGTCTTTTTGATTTCGTTTTTTGATTTCATAATATCAGTCGATTCGATTTCATATGAATATTTTTATTGAATGTTTTTTATAGAATGATTGAAATATAGAATGAAATCATGAATGTTATTTGTTATTTGATTGAAACTAGCATCTGGTGTTCATTGGTTTGATTTTCACTTTTGACTTTTTTTCTGAAATTGTTCGGTTTTCACTTTTCAGTTTCTACCAAATAAATCAAATAGAACATTGATGATATAAAGATTGGGTTTTCAGTTGGGACCATTTTGGCTGGGCTAGTGTTACAATTTACAAATGGCATAAATAGTGTGGGCATGTGGGGGCTACTCTAATGGTATAAAGATTGGGTATTCAAATGTGTAATATTGAATGAATGTATAATTTTTGTTTAGTGATGTTTTGTGAATGTGATTGAAATTTTGAATGAATGTTTTTTTTTGTTAATATTTCGAAATTATGCCTCCCGTTCCTAAATACAAATACCCATCCGGCCATCAAAAACGTAAGAAGAGGAAGTTAGATACTTTGATCATTTTTGCTACACTATTTTTGTTAATTTGTTTTATCTATTTCATAACAATTATCGTAGTATTATGAATTTTTAGTATTTATATATATATGATTGAATGATTGATGAGTTTATGTTATATGAAGATTTGCGAATAGGGCCCAAATTTTTTATCTCGAACAGGGCCAAAATTTTTTTTGTGATTTTCGGAGACGGCCCTGCGGTCATGGATGCAGTCTTCACCGACGAATCATGACGGATCGTACCGACAAATCATGGATGATCACTTCACCCGCCTGGCTTCTAAATTTTATTTTTCTTGCATTTGTTTTTGTTTTATTAAAGAAAAAGTAAATGTTTAAATGTGGATCGGGGTTTTGTCATCACCAAGAAATGTTTAAAATCATTTGTTAGGTAAGCAGGGGACAAACTTTAAAAATAATTGTTACGTAAGCAGGGGATAAACTTTAAAAATAATTATTTTTATATTTTTTTTGTTTGACCCATCGGTGAATTTTGTTTCTTTCTGTAAAAAAATGATTTTTTTTCCAGCCAACTATCCGCTTCTCGTCCCTTTCATATTGAGATGTATGGGATATATTTATATGTTCAAAAGCTTACGTGATAATATCAGACATGGGATGTCCACAATGACCATTAGCCTAGCCATCGTAAATGAGTTTATGGTTTTGTACTTTTGTAGCGGAGAGACTTGGGTTACCATTGATACCACCATATTTTGGCATTAAGGAGAGTGGGAGTGTAGTGGCATTCAGGCAAGGAGTGAACTATGCAGTTGCTGGTTCTACAGCAATAGATTCATCGTTCGTTGAAGCCAAAGCGAGTGGAAGTGTTGTGATTAACGGGTCTTTAGGAGTTCAGTTATCATGGTTTAAACAATCATTGCCTTCTATTTGTGGCAACACTTCAGGTACCATTGGTGTATTTATTGTTTTTAGATGTGTTTTTCATGCTTTGGAAATATTAAAAACGGGAATCACCTTATTTTATTTGGCCAATTGCCGAATTATTGAAAAGGCGGATTTTCTTCTTTTGGTAGCCCATTGATTGATTGTACTTTACACTTTTTAAAACACCAATACATAATTGATAAATGTTATGCATTTTTTTTTCTTACACATTATGTCTTTAAAAAATAATTCTGACGTGATAGTTATAAACTTTGTTTAATTAATTTTTAAAATATTTATTTCCAACTAGGTATATCGTTTTATTCATATAACTTTTTTTTAAAGGTAAATTTCATTAAAAACCGGCCGGCCTGACAAAAAACACAGGACCGCACCTAGAACAAACTACAATATGTACAACGGGTAATTACATCAATCACTCCAAACCAAGTTCCGATACTTGGATATACATTTAAGCCAAAATAACCTAAAGACCTTGCTTCATTAAAAATATCTTCACTCTCACCTGTTCCGTTTACAAAGAGCTTTTCGTTCCTAAATTTCCAAATGGCCCAACTCGTCACTATAACCAAACCCCGAACAATCTCCTTAGCCTTATGGTCCCCACCTGCCCCTTTATGTAAATCTGTAATGTCTAGAAAAGAAAAGGCAAAAAAGGGCGGTAACTTAGCCCAATCGCAAAACCTATTCCACACTGCCGACGAGCAGCTGCAACCCGAGAACAAGTGATCCACTGATTCGGGTTGGTGTGTATATGGAATTAAGTATATTTTAAGCCCTTTTTACACGTTAGTCATGTTTTAAATTTATAAAACACGATATTTTACTAACACCAAACACACATATGGGCAAGTGCACCCATCGTGAGCGTAGTATAGTGTTGGCAAGATACCGAGGTCGTCCAAGGACACAAGAGCTTTTAGTACCGGTTTATCCTCAACGTCTAATCAAATCAAAAAATTAGAAAAAAAGGTTTTAAACAAGAAAAATAAAAACTAACTAAAATGCTGAAAAATAAAATAAAAATAAAAACAGATAGACAAGATGAATCACGTGGCTACGACTCGTGTATAGCGTAACCTTTGATTATTTCCGCACTTTTGCACTTTTTAAGAGATTATCTTAGTTATTGTAGTAGGCCCCTCTTTTGAAGGTGACGTTACCCTCAACCCAATAGTTTGAGTCAGCAAGGATACAATCCTAAAGGGTCGGATTATTGAAAGATAATTAATTAAGTTGTTAATGCATATTGTGGTAGGCCCCTCTTTTGAAGGTGACGTTACCCTCGGCTAAGTAGTCTGAATTAGCAGGGATACAGTCCTAAGTAGCCGGGTTAAAATATTAATAGTAGTTTAACTTATGAGGGGATCAAAGAGTTTGGACCCCCGCCATCCAATACCGGTGGGTATTGAAGGAGGTCCTACTAAATTTGACCCAGTTCCTTTGCAGAATCTATACACTAAACAATGGCAAGACTCTTACCAAACCGTTCCCTTAACCCCCGACCAGGTAGCCAACATACCTCCATATAGACCGTGGAGATATGAATGGTGAAAATCTTTTATTTTATATAGACAGTAAAATAATGCCAAGACACCACGGACAAACGATAAGGAAAAATCACCTTCAACATAAGAAACTAGTTATTAAAGTGATTAATACATAACTAAGTAAAAAGTGCGAAAAGATTAAAAATAAAAAGTATTACACTAGACACTTGTCTTCACCAAGTGATGTAAGAGACTTAGGCAAACATGGCCTTTGATTGTCAAGAACTCTTACGATCAATCTTGGCTCTCGAGACTACTCACACACTCTATGATGGATGATGGTGGTGGATGATGGTGTTGTGATGGTGGTGGGTGGTGGGTGAAGTGTGAGAGAGGTGGTGTGCCAAGGGATGAGTTGCAAGTGATCTATGCACTCCTATTTATAGGCTGAACAGAAGCTCGGGCACGGCCACATGTCCGTTGGGCACGGCCCCATGTCCATCCTTCTCTCTTTCTTCATTAATTGCAGTTTGTCTGCATTAGTTGACCATGCCCCCGTGTCCGCTGAGCACGACCCCGTGTGAAGAAGCGTATCTGTACTATCAAGATTTGCCTGGATTCTGCAAATCTTATAGTTGACCCCGGCCCCGTGTCCGCTGAGCACGACCCCGTGGTGGGCGATAGAAGCTTCTACAACTTTTTCTTTTCTGCTGACACTTGGGCACGCCCCCGTGCTCACTGAGCACGGGGCGTGTTCAGTCTTCTGTCTTCTTGATTTTGCTTGGGAAGATGCTGTCGGGGGGTCGGGCATGCCACGTTTATTCCTTTTTTTGTATTTATGTTAGATTTAGTTGCCTTTTTGCTTCTTTTGTTCATTTGAGCTCATTTAATCCTCAAAATACAAAAGGAAGACAAAAACACACTTTTTCCAACATTAGTACTAAAAAAGGGTTAGTTTTATGCCACAATTGATGTAATTTATATGTTGCATTTTGTGCACATCATCCACCGACTTCGTTCCTTCTCCGCACAGAATGCAAGTGTCCGTCTCAATCGAGATGTTCCTCCTCAGCAGCGCTTGTCTAGTCGGAATTCTATCAAGCACCGATCTCCATACGAAAATCTTGCATTTAGCCGGAACCCATCCGCAACCTTTGAACGAGAATTTAACCTCCTCGATACTTCCCTCTATTGCCAAAAGTTTAAACGATTTAGTAGAAAAAAAATACCAAAATCGTCTGGTAACCATCTCCATCTATCTCTATCAGTCGACACCACAACCTCACTCAGCGCCTCCCTAATGTCAACCAGTTCAGCCAGTTTATCCGGAGAAGACGGGGGACTCGACCAGCACCAAGAATAATTAGACTCCTCACCTGGACCCAAAATATGGTCTGCCACCTTGCATTCTTTATTCTTCTCCAACGCAAACAATCTTGACCATTTAAACATTAGAGGAGGATCCCCAAACCAAAAATCACTCCAGAATCGAATACTTTTTCCATCCCCCTTGACCCCTTTGATAAGACTGTGCATTCTATTACCTTTTAATAAGAGTTTGGTCTCCATTCTTGTGATGTTATTCCACACCCCTGAAATAGACGGATTGCATGGCAAAAACGACCACTTTCTTTTCCTTTCATGACAAGCCGAGATCACTTTACTCCACAGGCTATCTTCTTCCATTCTAAATCACCAAACCCACTTAGCTAGAAGACCCTCATTTACCATTTTGAGCTTACAAATACCCAACCCTCCAATTTTTTTAGGGATAGAAACTTTATCCCATGCGACCCAATGTATTTTTCTAACAACCTCCGTACCACCCCAAAGGAAATTCCTCATACGTGATTCCAACATATCAATAACTTTAATAGGCGCTTTGAAAATAGAGAAAAATATATAGGAAGGCTTTCTAATACCGCTTTAATGAGGACCACCCGACCACCTATAGAAAGGGATTTAGCTTTCCAAGACGCCAAACTGTTATTAAAAATCTTCACAATAGGATCCCAGTTCTTAGCCCGATTCTTATTAGCCCCCAAAGGAATACCCAAGTAATTAAACGGAGTTTCCCCTTTTTTACAACCCACAATTGAGGCCATATAAGATAATTCGTCTTACACCGTACCCACACCGTAGAGATTGGATTTGTGGAAATTGATTTTCAAACCCGAACACGTGTAAAAAACACGCAGAATCCTAGCAACCACTTTTAAATTCTCCTATTCCCATTCCCACACTATCAATGCGTCGTCCGCGTAAAGAAGGTGTGAAACCACCTATAACATCCGTCAAAAATAGGATATCCGACTCGTTTTAGAACTCGTAACTGAAGCATCGCGAAAGAAATAGCGAAGAAATTTGTTTTTTTGGGTGATTTAATATCATATATTTTTAACTTAAGATATAATTCTATAAAGCATATACAAGATTAATTTAAACTGGTTCATGTCACTCTTTTCATATGTTAGTTTTTTTTTCTTTGTATTACGGATGAATCAAATGCTTAATTCATTTTTCTAATTTAATTAACACTTTTAAAAGTTAAATCTCTTTTACTATTTTATTAATACAAAATGTTTAATTAATTTTTTTATATGCTATTAAACGTAACCATAAAATCAAATTATGTAGGATTTATACAAGATTAAACTAGGATTTTATTTAATCTATAAATATTAATAAGATCCAACGGCGCATTCTACAAGCTCTAGATTATTTGCACGATTGTTGGTGGTGTTATTGAGTGGTAGGTTGTATGCTAACGGATGCTATTCATCCATCATCAGTTTCGGTGACTCCATTGCTGACACTGGGAACCTGAAACATATGGCTTCCGTATCCGACGTATTTTTTCCATGTGTTCCCCCTTACGGCGAAAGTTTCATCCACCAATCCACCGGCTGCTGCTCCAATGGCCGTCTCATCATTGATTTCCTAGGTAATTAATTAATATGATTGGTTTGAGTCTAGAAGGCTACGCCATATTAACCTTAAGGATAACGGGTTTGGAATTATATACTTGAATACACTATAAATTAAAGGAATTTTTCTGGCGACAAAATTCATCCCTAGTGAAGATACAAGGGAAATCCGGTCGTAGATGCAGTCTTCACCGATGAATCATGACGGATCGTACCGACAAATCACCGATGATCACTTCACCCGCCTGGCTTCTAAATTTTATTTTTCTTGTATTTTTTGTTTTATTAAAGAAAAAGTAAATGTTTAAATGTGGATCGGGGTTTTGTCATCACCAAGAAATGTTTAAAAACATTTGTTAGGTAAGCAGGGACAAACTTTAAAAATAATTCTTATGTAAGCAGGAGACAAACTTTAAAAATAATAATTATTATATTTTTTTGTTTGACCCATCGGTGAATTTTGTGTCTGTAAAAAAATGATTTTTTTTCCAGCCCAAGAGATTTTTCATTTTTCATTCATCAAACAAAACAACGCCTTAGGCCGAGGAAGTTGGAATACGACCATCTATCGCTATCCATACAAAGTAATTAACATTCGGGATCGCAATAGAACTCCATCTAAAAGCATCCTGCTGCACCAGAACCTGAGAAATTTTTTCAATTTCATTTCTCACTAGCTTGATCGAAAACTCCTCCAGCTTGTTATCCGATTTCCAAAACCAACTATAATCCAACTAGGGTTAATGCCAAGAGAATTGAGCTACGTACTAGCTTGACTGAAAAGCTATTAGAAGCTCAAAAGCAAGCCCAGCTAGAGGCAAATGCTCCGACTGAGGGATTAGGTGGAATTGTGGAACAATTGGCACCTAGAAAGGATGGAATCCTTAGACTGAATGATAGAATCTGGGTTCCCATCTACGGAGGACTCAGAGAGTTGATTCTTGAGGAATCACATAACTCGAAATATTGGTACATCCCGGTGGGGACAAGATGTACCAAGATCTGAAAAGAACTATTGGTGGATGGGCATGAAAAAGTCCATAGCCACCCACGTAGCAAAATGCTTAACATATTCGCAAGTTAGGTCGAACATCAAAGACCATCTGGTCTGCTACAACAATTAGAGATTCCTACTTGGAAGTGGGAAATGGTAACGATGGATCTGATCACCAAGTTACCCAAGATCAGTCGTGGCAGTGACACGATATGGGTCATAGTCGACAGACTGACTAAGTCGGCTCGCTTCTTGCTTATAAAGAAAACTTTCAGCTCTGATAAGTTAGCTAAGTTGTACGTTGACAACATTTTATCTCTGCATGGAGTACTGATGCGTGTGAAGTATCGTATAGTTTTTAATGTATATTTTAAGCCCTTTAACACTTTTTAGCCAAGTTTTAAATTTATAAAACATGATATTTACTAACACTAAACACACATATGGGCAAGTGCACCCATCGTGAGCGTAGTATAGTGTTGGTAAGATACCGAGGTCGTCCAAGTACACAAGAGATTTTAATACAGGTTTATCCTCAACGTCTAATCAAATCAAAAGTTTAGAAAAAGGTTTTCAAACTAGAAAAATTAAACTAAATAAAATGCTGAAAAATAAAATAAAAACAGATAGACAAGATGAATCACTTGGATCCGACTCGTGTGTAGTGTAACCTTTGATTATTTCCGCACTTTTGCACTTGTTAAGAGATTATCTTAGTTATTGTAGTAGGCCCATCTTTTGAAGGTGACGTTACCCTCAACCCAGTAGTTTGAGTCAGCAAGGATACAATCCTAAAGGGTTGGATTATTGAAAGATAACTAATTAAGTTATTAATGCGTAATGTGGTAGGCCCCTCTTTTGAAGGTGACGTTACCCTCGGCTAAGTAGTCCGAGTCAGCAGGGATACAGTCCTAAATAGCCGGGTTAAAGTTTTAATAGTAGCTTACATATGAGGGGATCAAAGAGTTTGGACCCCCGCCATCCAATACCAGTGGGTATTGAAGGAGGTCCTACTAAATTTGACCCAGGTCCTTGCAGGATCTATACACTGAACAAGGCAATACTCTTACCAAACCATTCCCTTAACCCCCGACCAGGTAGCCAACATACCTTCATATAGAGCGTGGAGATATGAATGGTGAAAATCTTTTATTGTATATAGACAGTAAAATAATGCCAAGACACCACGGACAAAATGATAAGGAAGAATCACCTTCAACATAAGAAACTAGTTATTAAAGTCATTAATACATAACCAAATAAAAAGTGCGAAAAGATTAAAAATAAAAGTGATGTATTACACTAGACACTTGTCTTCACCAAGTGATGTAAGAGACTTAGGCAAACATGGCCTTTGATTGTCAAGAACTCTTACGATCAATCTTGGATCCCGAGACTACTCACACACTCTATGATGGATGATAGATGATGGTGTTGTGGTGGTGGTGGAGTGTGGGTGAAGTGTGAGAGAGGTGGTGTGCCAAGGGATGGTTTGCAAATGAGCCGAGCACCCCTATTTATAGCCTGAACAGAAGCTCGGGCACAGCCCCTTGTCCATTAGGCACGACCCCGTGTCCACCCATCTTCTCTGTCTTCATTAATTGCAGTTTGTCTGCATTAGTTGACCACGCCCCCGTGTCCGCTGGGCACGACCCCGTGTGCAGAAGCGTATCTGTACTATCAAGATTTCCTCAGATTCTGCGAATCTTAGAGTTGACCACGGCCCCATGTCCGCTGGCACACCCTCGTGGTGGGTGATAGAAGCTTCTACAACTTTGTCTTTTCTGCAGACACTTGGGCACGCCCCCGTGCTCACTGAGCACGGGGCATGTTCAGCCTTCTGTTCTCTTGTTTTTGCTTGGGAAGATGTTGTCGGGGGATCGGGCATGCCACGTTTGTTCCTTTTCTTATATTTATGTTAGATTTAGCTGCCTTTTTGCTTCTTTTGTTCATTTGAGCTCATTTAATCCTGAAAATACAAAAGGAAGACAAAAACACACTTTTTCCAACATTAGTACTAAAAAAAGGTTAGTTTTATGCCACATTTGATATAATTTATATGTTGCATTTTGTACACATCAAATACCCCCACACTTGAATCTTTGCTTGTCCTCAAGCAAAACTCTTTATAATGTGGCTTTACACTCCCAAATGGAATGGGTAGAAGAGAAGGTTTTTGGGCTTGTCATAGCGTGTCGGGATTTCCAAGATTCTTAATTAAGTTTTATTTTTATTTATTTACAATCCTATTCGTCATGATTTATTTAAAACATTACATAAGATAAATTACTAATTAGGGCATAACATGCCTTTTTAAAATTCCATTTATATACAAGTTCACATACCTCACGGGGGATCACTCAACACTCGACCGAAGATGTATTTTAGTGAATCACTCGAGAGCGGTGTAACAACCCTCACTAAAATTAATATTTAGTATGATAATTATGCAATAAGGAAACCCTAATTAAGTTTAGTATGATTAATTAATCAGTTAATCAATATTAATTAAGCTAAACAAGATTAATTAAACTAAGTAAGGTCTATTAAAAATAGATATATATGAGGTCGTATAAGAACATTTAATATTAATAATAAAATATATTATTTTTTTTCCTTGCTCCGTTTTTAATGAAACTTAGGTTAAAACGTAGATAAAAATATGCTTGTTCTATTGACATATTCGTCGTTTTATAAAACGTCATATTTTAAAAGTTATACAAGAAAAACGAGTTAAGCAGCTGAAATAATATAACTAAGCTAGCTAGCTAGCACGTCAAGCTAGCTAGCAAGCACGTCACTTGAATCCCACATCGAAAAAAAAAAAGAAATTGAGCTGCCTGCTTGCTTGCTATAAATAAGAAGCTTAGGATTCATTTTTCTTTACTCATTTCTCTTCTTCTTCTCTCTATACGTTGGTGTTCTAACCAATAATCACTCGATCGCTATTACGATTCAGTTTCCGAGCGATCAATATATCCAAAGAATGTTTAAGTGCCGCCCACATTGGGTTATGCTTTGTCGTTGTCGATAATTCGATAATGAGTTGAAGCATTGTACTTTGTCGTTGTCGATAATTCGATAATGAGTTGAAGTACTATACTTTGTCGTTTGTCGTTAATACGATAAATGAGTTGAAGTATTGCACTTTGTCATTCATTGTGAGAATTTGATCTCGTGAATTATCGTAAAAGCTGTATTGATCATTAACCCGGTTTTTGTGAAATTCGTTAAGGTTCGAATCTCATGACTACCGTTAAGGTTTGATTTGGGTTTTACACCAATACGTATTCCATTCTGTTAAACTTACCAAAAATACTCCCAACTACACCCTTACAATCAAACAAACTATTAAATCATCAGAAGATCCAGAATAATAAAGTGCATGGTTAATTATCAGAAGAAATAGAATCAAGAAATTTGTTAACTCAATCCTGCATACTGATTTGTGAGTCATTCTCTTTTTATCAATTGTTTTACAATACTCCAAACTAATTTTTCAAAGTTATAATTACAGTGATTAAGTTTATGTAATCACCAAATTACAGCTGGTATGTGGGGTATTGTGCACAGTATTATTATTGTTTTAATCACATTAGGTGGGCGAGCCTAAAAGAAAGTGATATACGTCACTCATTGGGCCAGCCAATGGTGATATGACCACAGTCACAGAGCTGGTCTGTGACAAATACCTATTCTTGAAATGTTGGTTGATAATAAACATATGTAAAAACTCTTAATACTGTAAATTATAACAAATGTGTCGTTTTCAGTAAAATGAATGAACTCACTCAGTATTTCCCGCTGACAAAACCTTTTTAAAACGCGTTTCAGGTAATTACAGTAGATTGGAGTAAGGATTGGATCCGGCACTAAAAGACTTCAAGAAGTGGCTTATTTTATTAATTAAATCAACTTAAGAAATATTGTTTTCATTAAAAAGCTACCTTTGTAAAACATGGAATTTATTCCATCTATTTCAATAAAAATCCGGTGTTTCTAAACTCTGATATTTTCCTAACTCACGGTCCTGATGAAATTTCCGCTGCAATGTTTTTAAAATAATCACCGGTACCATTGGACTGCTCACGGCACCGATTCCGGCTAGATGGGGTCGGGGGTCGTGACAGAAGGTGGTATCAGAGCTAAGCCACTGCTTTAAGCCTATAAGTGTTGTGATAACAATACTTAAATAAAAGAGTTAGGAGATTGTTATTAACTGGTAGCACATCTGATAGAATTTAGACTTGAACATAAGAAAAGATGCCTTAGTATAAACTAAGCCACTTGTTTAAGAGCAAGTAGGTGTTATAATAATAATACCTAAGCTTAAACGGAAAGTTAGAAACTTAATATTATCTGATAACATTCTGAATGATATTTAGACTTGAACTTAAGAATTTTGCCTTAAAATAAACTTTAAGGTAAATTACTTATATAAGTATAATGTAATGGATACTGGTATGTCATAAGAATGACGGTTAGCAGGCAATAGCACTTAATTGTTATTTATTCTTGCTTATTGATATTATTTGGTCTAGAATAAGATATGTTATGGGGATACAAATTTCCTTGATTCTGGATAAAAGTCCTAATAAAAGAGACACTTTTAAAATCTTGAAAAGATACTATTTATGCGAAATAGAAAAGTTTCTCCGGCAAAACTGGGTATAGAGTAGCAGACTCTCCAGCTTGTCCGGATATACTGAGGTTACCTCTCCGGCACGAACCGGGTAAGATGGGGTATATAAAATGTCAAACAAGTGACAAGATTTCCCTAAATAAGTATCATGGCCAGATATCAGACTTGTTTTTGAAAATAAGAATCTGTTAAATACATTAACCTTATAAAGGGTATGTATATTACAGCATGTGAAATATATGATTATATAGATATGTATATCTATAAGAAATTTCAAAAGCCATAACAATTGATAATTAAGGATAAAACACAAGTATATGTGTCAATAATAAATCTAGATTCCTTTATCAAAAATCTCTTACCTATATCGATATCAAACATTATTTTGTTTGATCATCTACCTCGTAACTCGAGCAATAATAATAAATGGAAACCCATTAAGTTAGGACACCATCAAAAATATAAATTACCAATGCGTTACCATAAATTATTAACGCCATAAATTATGAACGTAAGTAAGAAGCATGTAAAGTTTTGCTAATGCACAAGAAAAGACATGAAACTTAAATTATACGTCCACAGATGTCGAAGTTTATCACACACGACTTCCAAGGCAAGATCTTTGAAAAATATAAATTAGGCACGATGATACCAACACTAATTCCATCAGTAAAAGAACTCCTAATCAAAAAATCGGCACTTTGCCACATGATCTTACAAACGATCAAAATATCGCTGAGGTACGTTGGAACAATATTTCACAACCATCGATGCACAGTCTAATTATAGTCATAATTATTGGCACTACAAAAGAAGTCATCTACCATTGCAAATCCCCTATTTCATTTCATTTCATTCGACATTCCTTGGTAATGTCACTTAACAAAGGTTATCACACGAGATTTCAGATAAAGTTCTTATATTTCCTTCGTTGCAATTCTGACTTCTGCCTATAAATAAGTTGACTTTCATGTTTCTACTTCTTTTAATGGTCATCATTTCTTTCATAATAACAAATATTGATCCATTTCGTTTCTTGGTAAATCCACACGATACACATGCACTATTTGTTGCGCATATGGTTCATTTGAGTTATAAGACCCTAGGAAGGCATCATTTCAATTTGTTGTTTTATCAAAAGTTCAAATATCGTTCCGCTATACTTGATCTTTGCATTGTAAACCGCGTTTTTACAAAGCGATGACTCTTTAATATCGAATCAATGAATTTCTTGAAAAACTCGATTTTCTTTTGAAAAGTACACATGATTTCTGTTGTGATCATGTCCGAACTTCCTTATTAAAACTCGTTTTTAATCCAAACCCAGTTAACTTGCTCACATTTCGTATTCAATTCAAAGTCCCATAAGATATTTTAAGCCATCATATTCAAAATCGAAAGAATCCCAACAAGCACTTCGATTCTCTTGAACCATAACATGCTTTCTTGGCCTTCGACTTCACTGAATTATTTCTTTAATCATGATCACTTTGTAAATGACATTTTCACAAAATTAAAGATTGCGCTAATCTAGGATTTAATTATTTATTTATTTATTTATATTGAATCCGCTTGATTGGTTTATTTTATAAAAGCAATCTTAACACAATTATATGCTAAAATAATGATCCACCATTTCATGTCCTAAATTCCGTAGTCCTTACAACCAATCGAGCCTTTCGTGATATTTCTTACCTTATCATCATTAATCGAAAAACATTGTATAAACTTAATTGATTATATATAGAAACTTACAATATAGTATTTTTGTAATTAAAATTTTGTTAAAACCATTAAGGTAAAGAAATTATATTTTTACGTATAAAATTTTGTTTAAAGTATATTCTCATTTAAGTTTATGCATTTATTATTGGTAATTAATATTAGTTTTATTAGTAATAATATATTAATAGTAATAGTATTAGTATTATTTTTAGATACTAGAGTTATTATTATGGGCATGTATTGAATAGCCTAGCCTTAGTTAGGCATGGACTGGCCACCTATGCTTAAACAAGGCAGCACTAACCAATATCCAACCATGATAATAACTATTTAATATATATATATATATATATATAAATTAAGTCATCATACTTAGTTAATAAATTTTAATTATATGTAACAATATTTTATATATATAGAAATATATATACTTCGTACTGTAAAGAGAAAACATATTTTCATAAAACAATTAAAAGGGACGAATAGAATTATCTAAATAATCATAAAACAAGACATATTTATCTTGATTAATATTTCACAACCATTAAGTACTTATAGAAATATTCTTTTATATTAAAAATATCAAATGTTATTTATGCAAGCCAATATTTAAGTATGCTTGATATTAAAATAAATATTTATTATTCTACTTTTATGATTTAAAATACCCTAATCTTATAGTAAACATATTTGGTTTTATAAATAATAATCATGAGTTCTACGATATTGGGTAAACCTATTTATAAAACATATATCATTACGGGTTTTGGTATTTTAAACCTATCTATATTTTATTATTCTACTTTATGATAACATAAAAAGGAAAAGGTATTTAGTAAATCAAAATATCACCTATCTTTAATCAAACATTTTGATTAAAATCATCTGAATATAATTATGTATTAAGACAAAAATACTCTAACTTCATTGTCTTTTCATATATTCTTACAAATCATCCATCGCAGCACATTGATTTTCTTATATCATAATTCAATATTTGCCGAATCATTTTCATAGTTTCATTTCATTTTTAACTGGTCAATCTTAAGTCTTCCTTAGGTACCAATCAAGGTAAGTTTTCTTCTGACAAAGAATTTTTACCAAATCCAAAAAGTTCTTCATATTCATTTTAAGAATCTATAGATCATATATCTTTTGGCTTAAACCCAATCACCTTGAAAAACTATACCATTTCATCTCAATCGTTTGAACATTTCATCTTTTGAAATATCTAGATTCGCTTCCTTGAAACTCACAATTTCGAAAACGGTGAATTTTATTTGGTCATCATTATTGAATTCTTTCAATCATTACAAACACTTTGTAGCATCCGAATAGAGCTGTAGCCTGTGTTAAACCCTATTCATGAGTCATTCGTTTGATTTGTCATATTCTTGGTACAATTATGTACTCAGATTACAATACACTAAATCCTGTTGTCCAGTACCATTTAAGTAAACAATACTGATTTTCGGATAATCATTAACAAATCATTTTCCATACTCCCATTCACAAATAGATATTTATCGAATCGGAATCTCCCTCCATTGATTAAAGTAAGTTCATTTTGAATATTAAATCCAATTGTTTCTATAAATCATTTTTATTTTTAAAATGTTCATACCCCTCAAAATATCTTTTGATTCCATTCCACGCTACATTATTTCCTCTTAATTAAAAGAAGAAACATAACCCCAAGAAAATATCATAGTGTAAATCTCGAGGACGAGATTTTTATTAAGGCGGGGAGGATGTAACAACCCTCACTAAAATTAATATTTAGTATGATAATTATGCAATAAGGAAACCCTAATTAAGTTTAGTATGATTAATTAATCAGTTAATCAATATTAATTAAGCTAAACAAGATTAATTAAACTAAGTAAGGTCTATTAAAAATAGATATATATGAGGTCGTATAAGAACATTTAATATTAATAATAAAATATATTATTTTTTTCCTTGCTCCGTTTTTAATGAAACTTAGGTTAAAACGTAGATAAAAATATGCTTGTTCTATTGACATATTCGTCGTTTTATAAAACGTCATATTTTAAAAGTTATACAAGAAAAACGAGTTAAGCAGCTGAAATAATATAACTAAGCTAGCTAGCTAGCACGTCAAGCTAGCTAGCAAGCACGTCACTTGAATCCCACATCGAAAAAAAAAAAAGAAATTGAGCTGCCTGCTTGCTTGCTATAAATAAGAAGCTTAGGATTCATTTTTCTTTACTCATTTCTCTTCTTCTTCTCTCTATACGTTGGTGTTCTAACCAATAATCACTCGATCGCTATTACGATTCAGTTTCCGAGCGATCAATATATCCAAAGAATGTTTAAGTGCCGCCCACATTGGGTTATGCTTTGTCGTTGTCGATAATTCGATAATGAGTTGAAGCATTGTACTTTGTCGTTGTCGATAATTCGATAATGAGTTGAAGTACTATACTTTGTCGTTTGTCGTTAATACGATAAATGAGTTGAAGTATTGCACTTTGTCATTCATTGTGAGAATTTGATCTCGTGAATTATCGTAAAAGCTGTATTGATCATTAACCCGGTTTTTGTGAAATTCGTTAAGGTTCGAATCTCATGACTACCGTTAAGGTTTGATTTGGGTTTTACACCAATACGTATTCCATTCTGTTAAACTTACCAAAAATACTCCCAACTACACCCTTACAATCAAACAAACTATTAAATCATCAGAAGATCCAGAATAATAAAGTGCATGGTTAATTATCAGAAGAAATAGAATCAAGAAATTTGTTAACTCAATCCTGCATACTGATTTGTGAGTCATTCTCTTTTTATCAATTGTTTTACAATACTCCAAACTAATTTTTCAAAGTTATAATTACAGTGATTAAGTTTATGTAATCACCAAATTACAGCTGGTATGTGGGGTATTGTGCACAGTATTATTATTGTTTTAATCACATTAGGTGGGCGAGCCTAAAAGAAAGTGATATACGTCACTCATTGGGCCAGCCAATGGTGATATGACCACAGTCATAGAGCTGGTCTGTGACAAATACCTATTCTTGAAATGTTGGTTGATAATAAACATATGTAAAAACTCTTAATACTGTAAATTATAACAAATGTGTCGTTTTCAGTAAAATGAATGAACTCACTCAGTATTTCCCGCTGACAAAACCTTTTTAAAACGCGTTTCAGGTAATTACAGTAGATTGGAGTAAGGATTGGATCCGGCACTAAAAGACTTCAAGAAGTGGCTTATTTTATTAATTAAATCAACTTAAGAAATATTGTTTTCATTAAAAAGCTACCTTTGTAAAACATGGAATTTATTCCATCTATTTCAATAAAAATCCGGTGTTTCTAAACTCTGATATTTTCCTAACTCACGGTCCTGATGAAATTTCCGCTGCAATGTTTTTAAAATAATCACCGGTACCATTGGACTGCTCACGACACCGATTCCGGCTAGATGGGGTCGGGGGTCGTGACAAGCGGCATGAAACTTACTCCTACCATAAGCTTGCCAAGCAATCAATCCTCCTCCTTTTTAACTATAGACCTTTGTAAATATCAAGAGGACTTTTGGGGTGAAAGGTTAGGCTTGGGTTAAAGGTAGCTGGTTAGGTTAGTAGTTAGTAAAAGGGCTAAAAGCGTAAAAAGCGTAAAAAGCGTCGGTTTTCGTAAGACTTTATTTTTTTGTAACCTTTTATTTTGATGAAGCATTTCTTCAAACAAAGTTCTTTTTGATAAACTTGTTTGTTTATTTCTTTTGGCTTCGTCATCATTTTTTTTTTCAACATAAGGAAGTCATAAGAAAAACCGAGCTTTGTTACTAAAATAAAGGGTTTAAAATAAAAAAAAAGGTTTTGGTGGGTAAAAGGGTGTTTGTTTGGGTTAAGAAATGAAAAGGTTTAGGCTCAAAGGGGTTAACTAGGGGGATTTGGGGTAGTTGGAAAAAAAAAAGAAAAATAAAGGTGTAGAAATAAAAATGGTTAGTCCTAATGCCTCCATCATTTATTTACTCGGGTTTAAGTTGGTAAGGACCGGGAATGTATCGTCTTGGAAGTTCTAGAGTCGTAAGAACCAAGCGGCTATTCACACAAGAAACGAAAAATAAGCATTTAGTTTAAAGATATGAATTTGTATGCTCAATAAAGGCTCAAAACTCACATTTTGTGGGAATTGGTTTTTATGTGATCAAGTATATATAATTAAATTTTAACTAGATTTGTCATGCCGTTTCATAATTTTCTTATGTTGGTTCTTTTTATCACGGCGCTATCGGTTGTAAATTTGTAAAAATATAACCTTTTTAGAACTTGAAATTCTCAAATTAAACTTAGACAAGTAAAAAAAATGAAAAATTTTGAAAAAAATTGGGGTGATTAGCGGTTCCAATAGAGTTTTGTGTAAGGCTTGTAATTAGGACTTGCAAGATTCAAGATTTTAGCATCCCCCCACACTTAAATTACACATTGTCCTCAATGTGTCCCAAAAATAAGTTTTTAAGTTGACTGAATGTGTAAAAAGGTGTGAAAAAGCAAAAATTTATGTTACTAGGCGTCTGGACACGGCCCCGTGGTGACCGGGCATGGCCCCGTGTTCAGATCGTCAGTAACAGAAATTAGTAAAAAGAAACAGAAGTCTGGGCACGGGGGCGTGTTCAGTGAGCACGCCCCGTGTCCAGTTACCTGAACTGGGCATTTTCTGCAGATGGTTCGGCACGGGGCGTGTTGGGTGAGCACGGCCCCGTGCTGAACTTGCTGTAATGAAGGAAATTTGTCGGATGGCCCTGTTTTTGTGCATGGGGTGCTGGTTCAAGTTTCCCTTGGTATCCTTCACCATCCCGAGTGTGTTTTACCCATTACAACATCATCCAAACACCAATTTAACTAAAACCATCATTCATTCAAATAGAGAAAAATTACATAATATTCCTAATAAGTTAAAATTCTAGATAAATAGGTCAAAAGAAGCACAAGAAGTTTAAACCAAGAAGTTCTAGCCTAAAGTTTATTTTATTAGCAAAATTTTCGAAAAGATAATTCTCTCGGTTGGATGCGGCTCGAAGAACTTCTTCCTCTGGACATGGGTCCCTCACACGTTGGCGAGCCATTCTTCTATCTCCCTTGGGAGAAGAAAGGCGGGCTCATTGGCATCGGTTTGAGGGGGTGCAACCTCCACCGGGACTTCTTGTAAATCTTCAAAAGGAGGCTCTGCTAGAATGTCATCCCATCCGGTAGGATTGTTGACTCCAAGTGCTAGGTTCCAATCCTCTTGAGGGAGGATTGGTTCCATGGAAGGTGTCACAAGAATGTTCAACCTCTGGTGCAAGAGGTTGATTTCTTGAAAATTGTTTTCCAACCCCACCGTAAGATAATTTATACGGTCTATGAGGACCTCCTCTACCGATGTCATCTCATCAAGAGCCTCACATAATGCCATGATGTAGCGTACGAGAGTTGCTTCAATTGAAGACCTTCTTTCCCTTCGACTGTTTCTGGAGTGCGCAGAAGAGGTTCCACTGTTTTGGCTTGACATTCTACGAAAATAAACGGAAAAGAGTACATTTTAATGAAACAGAAACCTCGGACACGGCCCCGTGCTCAATGAGCACGGCCCCGTGTTCACCTTTCTGCAGATTTTTAGAGCAAGAAATCTTGGAGTTTTAAATTATTTTTCCAACTTTTAAAGCATTTTTGAGCAGAAATAACTTAAAACAATGTTGCAAAACTTATTTTTAACAAGATTCCTTGAACAAAAACCTAACAAACATCACAATAAAGCTTGGAATCATAGTGATCTCAAGCTCTAATGGAGGTGTTGAGGTAAAAGAAATGGAGAAGAAGGTAATGGACAAGAGAGGAAAGGACAAGATGGTTGTTGAGAACTTTCTTTTAGAAAATACCTAGGATGGTATGTGTGAAGATCCCACCAAATCTCTGTCCCTGGAATGGTCCAAATGTGCAGGATTCTTGGCTGCATTTATAGAAAACGACAGCACGCTGCACACGGCCCCGTGTCGGCTGAACACGGCCCCGTGTGCAGGCAAGGTCCTGACACATTTTGTCCGTATTCTGACAAAAAGTCAGAAAGGAATCTTTTGGTGGACACGGGGGCGTGTTGACTTGGACACGACCCCGTGTCTAGAGGCTGTTTATGAAGCTTCGTCTATTTCTAAGGAACTTATCCGAATCGGGCGGTTCCTTACTGGATGGAACAACCCCAAAGTGCCTGAGATACCTTAATTGCTCTAGATTAAGACGAGAACGCAAGAGGTTGTTGGTGAGGGTGATTCCTATGCTAAATGTAGGTGGACAAGTCCAACCCTTTCCCGAGCTCTCGTTAAAGAAGGTGTATGCCGAATCGCTCAGGTCTATGTATGCACCGAACGAAGTCGATGGATAGTCCTTCACGTCACAATCAACACAGAGACAACTATCGCTCAAGTCTTCGCTAGAGATAGAGGTAATATCGGGAACAATGAAGTTGTTTTTATTCGAATGCGATCCCAACAATTCTTCTTGGGTATCGTCATAAGATGAATTATTGATATCCATCTTAAGTTCTTTTAACCAATTAAGAATTAGATCTTCCATTTGAAATAGCTCATCAAGAAGCATTTCTCCTAGAAGGTCCGGTTGAGAGTATTCGAGGGAGAGATAAAGATTATTTTTACTTTCGCCCTTCTTAAGGCTACAGGAAAACAATGGGTCTATATAATGGGGCTTATAATTTAGAAAATAACATTCTAAATCTTTATGAGGGCCACCACATATTTGACACCACGTACCATAAGAGTGCCAAAAGTAAAAAATATCAGTATCACTCATGTTTGTGTCAGAAATTACCAACCGTCGGGATCTTACGGTTCTGTTTTCAGTAACTGAAACTTGGGAACGGGGCGTGTTGAGTGGGTACGGCCCCCTGTTCAGCTTACTATCTGACTTAAAACAAGATTACTAGTTCCAAAGATTGGGCACGGGGCGTGTTCACCGGGCACGACCCGGGCTAAGTTCTGCAGAAGCTGAAAATTTAAGAAAATCCTAAAAAAACAGAAAAATTAGAAAAAACGATTAGGCCGTTGATTCCTAACTTTCTTAAAATCCTTGTGTCCCCGGCAACGGCGCCAAAAACTTGATGCGTGTGAAGTGTTGTATAGTTTTTAATGTATATTTTAAGCCCTTTAACACTTTTTAGCCAAGTTTTAAATTTATAAAACACGATATTTATTAACACTAAACACACATATGGGCAAGTGCACCCATCGTGAGGGTAGTATAGTGTTGGTAAGATACCGAGGTCGTCCAAGGACACAAGAGCTTTTAATACCGGTTTCTCCTCAACGTCTAATCAAATCAAAAGTTTAGAAAAAGGTTTTCAAACTAGAAAAATAAAACTAAATAAAATGCCGAAAAATAAAATAAAATAAAAACAGATAGACAAGATGAATCACTTGGATCCGACTCGTGTGTAGTGTAACCTTGATTATTTCCGCACTTTTCCACTTGTTAAGAGATTATCTTAGTTATTGTAGTAGGCCCCTCTTTTGAAGGTGACGTTACCCTCAACCCAGTAGTTTGAGTCAGCAAGGATACAATCCTAAAGGGTTGGATTATTGAAAGATAATTAATTAAGTTATTAATGCGTAATGTGGTAGGCCCCTCTTTTGAAGGTGACGTTACCCTCGGCTAAGTAGTCTGAGTCAGCAGGGATACAGTCCTAAGTAGCCGGGTTAAAGTTTTAATAGTAGCTTACATATGAGGGGATCAAAGAGTTTGGAACCCCGCCATCCAATACCAGTGGGTATTGAAGGAGGTCCTACTAAATTTGACCCAGGTCCTTGCAGGATCTATACACTGAACAAGGCAAGACTCTTACCAAACCATTCCCTTAACCCCCGAACAGGTAGCCAACATATCTCCATATAGACCGTGGAGATATGAATGGTGAAAATCTTTTATTTTATATAGACAGTAAAATAATGCCAAGACACCACGGACAAATGATAAGGAAGAATCACCTTCAACATAAGAAACTAGTTATTAAAGTTATTAATACATGACCAAATAAAAAGTGCGAAAAGATTAAAAATAAAAAGTATTACACTAGACACTTGTCTTCACCAAGTGATGTAAGAGACTTAGGCAAACATGGCCTTTGATTGTCAAGAACTCTTACGATCAATCTTGGATCCCGAGACTACTCACACACTCTATGATGGATGATGGATGATGGATGATGGATGATGGTGGTGGATGATGGTGTTGTGGTGGTGGAGTGTGGGTGAAGTGTGAGAGAGGTGGTGTGCTAAGGGATGGTTTGCAAATGAGCCAAGCACCCCTATTTATAGCCTGAACAGAAGCTCGGGCACGGCCCCGTGTCCACCTATTTTCTCTGTCTTCATTAATTGCAGTTTGTCTGCATTAGTTGACCATGCCCCCGTGTCCGCTGGGCATAACCCCGTGTGAAGAAGCGTATCTGTACTATCAAGATTTCCTCAGATTCTACGAATCTTAGAGTTGACCATGGCCCCGTGTCCGCTGGGCACGCCCCCGTGGTGGGTGATAGAAGCTTCTACAACTTTGTCTTTTCTACAGACACTTAGGCACGCCCCCGTGCTCACTGAGCACGTGGCGTGCTCAGCCTTCTGTTCTGTTGTTTTTGCTTGGGAAGATGCTGTGGGGGGGGGGGGGTCGGACATGCCACGTTTGTTCCTTTTCTTGTATTTATGTTAGATTTAGCTACCTTTTTTCTTCTTTTATTCATTTGAGCTCATTTAATCCTGAAAATACAAAAGGAAGACAAAAACACACTTTTTCCAACATTAGTACTAAAAAGGGTTAGTTTTATGCCACATTTGATGTAATTTATATGTTGCATTTTGTACACATCAAGTACCGTTGTCTATAGTATCAGATAGAGATACTAGATACATTTCACATTTCTGGAAAATTTCCAACAAACACTTGGTACGCGCTCAAACTTTAGTACGGGTTATCACTTATCACCCCCAAACTGATGGGCAGAGTGAACGTACAATCCAAACTTTGGAAGATATGCTACGTGCGTGCACGATCGATTTGGGGTGGTAGGTGGCATCGGATAATACCCAACCTCACCCGTTCGCGGGTCTCTTCGGTATCGTTCTTCTTGCTCGTTTGCTAAATTACCCCAAAATGGATTGTTGGGATCCCACGGGTTTTTTATTGTTGGAAAACATTGTGTGAATATGATAAAGTTTGTAAAATATTTAGACGGAGAATGGATGAATATTTGAGTAAATGGGTAGTATATTTATAGTGTTAAAATTAAAAATTAATATATTTTTTTTATATATCCAACCGTTTGGCAACAGTCATATTTGACCAACTACCTCAATCAACCCGCTAAACCACGATTATGTAATGAGAGAAGCTATACCACACCCACTATCTTAAGGTTATGACTATAATATTCTTTTTCTAGTATGTTCATCATTGTTGAAGAGCTTGAATTTGAAAGACAATTATTGTTCACCTTTCGTGAGTCATCAAAACACCTGTCCCGTTATAGGCTTTATGTAATATACAAACTCCAAAGCAACATCAAATAAGGCAAGTCGGCAACCGACATCAAACACATCTCACCTAACATATAATCATTGTTGCCTGTTTATATATAGAGTAAACTGTAAAATGCTCCTTGAGGTTTGATAACTTTTGCTATTTTAGTCCAAAATTTAAACCTTTTAAATCTGTTTCTCTATGGTTTCAATTTTGTTACCATTTTCATCCAAAAGCAAAACCTGATCAGATTTTTCAGTTAACATCAGTTTTTTTGGTCTTTTTCTTCCTTTTTAATGAAGGGCAAAATGGTAAGATTTTTTTAATTTGTTATAATAAAACCTTAAAAAGACCATTTTGCTCTTCATTAAAGTGAGAAAAAAGATAGAAAAGTTAGATTTTAACTGAAAAATATGACCAGATTTTCATTTTGGATAAAAAGAACAACAAAATTAAAACTACAGGGACCAAAATTCAAAAAATTATAGTTTTGGACTAATATGACAAAAATGACCAAACCTCAGGGATCATTTTGACAGTTTACTCTTATATATAACCTAACATGAGTTAGCCAATGATAGTATCCAGTGGCGGAAATAAACACTAGAGCTAGAATAAGATCCAATGGCGCCTTCTACAACCTGTAGATTATTTGCAGGATTGTTGGTGGTGCTATGGAGTGGTAGGTTGTATGCTAATGGATGCTTTTCATCCATCATCAGCTTCGGCGACTCTATTGCTGACACTGGGAACCTGAAACATCTGGCTTCCGTATCCGACGTATTTTTTCCATGTGTTCCCCCTTACGGCGAAAGTTTCAACCACCAATCCACCGGCCGCTGCTCCAATGGCCGTCTCATCATTGATTTCCTAGGTAACTCTTCTGTCCGTCTATGTGAAAATGTTGTGATGGTGTTTTAGTAGTGTTTAATAATTAACATGATTGGTTTGGGTCTAGAAGGCTACGCCATATTAACTAAGGATAACGGGTTTCAGTGGTGAAGCTTGAAAATTCTCACCGGGATGTGGAAAGTCACCGAACCTAAAAATTCTATATAAGTAAATTTATTTTATAAGACTGGAGGGTCGAAAACATATATACAAAAAAAATTCTATACGAAACGTACATACATAACACTACTGAGCGAAAAGTTCGGGGTCGGACGCCCTCCAGCCCCTTGAAAGCTACGCCACTGACGGGTTTGGAATTATATACTTGAATACACTATAAATCAGAGGACTTTTTCTGGCGACAAGATTCATCCCTAGTGAAGAAACAACCCGTGGGAAATCCGGTCGTGGATGCAGTCTTCACCGACGAATCATGACGGATCGTACCGACAAATCACCGATAATCACTTCACTGGTGGCTGGAATGCCAACAGAGTACCGCCTGGCTTCTAAATTTTATTTTTCTTGTATTTCTTTTAAAGAAAAAAGTAAATATTTAAATGTTTATTAAAGAAAAAGTAAATGTTTAAATGTGGATCGGGGTTTTGTCATCACCAAGATATGTTTAAAAACATTTGTGTTAGTTAAGCAGGGGATAAACTTTAAAAATAATTATTATTATTATTATATATTTTTTTGTTTGACCCATCGGTATTTGTTAGGGAAGCAGGGGTCAAACATTTGAAAGTAATTATTATTATTATTATATTTTTTGTTTGACCCATATGTGAATTTTGTTTCTGTAAAAGAATGATTTTTTTTTTTTTCAGACAGAGATTTTTCATGCATCAAACAAAACAATGCCTTAGGCCGAGGAAGTTGGAATACGACCATCTATCGCTATCCATTAACTTTCGGGATCGCGATAGCACTCCATCTCAATATAGTATTAATCCACAACATCACGAACAATAGTCATATTTGTGTTTTTTACTTTGTCCACGTTACTTTTTCAGTTGTATACCTTTAATCCCTCGTAACAATTAATAGTTAATTGCCACAGTTTGATGAGGTGCCTTTCCAAGTATAAAAAACGCTAACGTGGAAATTTTTTCATCATACAATATGGGATATATTTATTTATTTTAATTGTTCAAAAGCTTACGTGTTTAAATGAGTTTATGGTTTTGTAGCGGAGATACTTGGGTTACCAATGATACCACCATATTTTGGCATCAAGGGGAGTGGGAGTGTAGTGGCATCGAGGCAAGGAATGAACTATGCGGTTGCTGGTTCTACAGCAATAGATTCATCGTTCGTTGAAGCCATAGCGAGTGGAAGTGTTGTGATTAATGGGTCGTTAGGAGTTCAGCTAGGATGGTTTAAACAATCATTGCCTTCTCTTTGTGGCAACACCACTTCAGGTACGATTGGTGTACTTTGTTGTTTTTAGATGTGTTTTTTCATGCTTTAGAAATGTTAGAAACGGGAATCACCTTATTTTATTTGGCCAATTGCCGAATTATTAAAAAGGCGGATTTTCTTCTTTTCGTAGCTCATTGATTGATTGTACTTTACACTTTTTAAAACACCAATACATATTTGATAAATGTTATGCATTGTTGTTTTTTTTTTCCTTACACATTATGTCTTTAAAAAATAAATTCTGACGTGATAGTTATAAACTTTGTTTAATTAATTTTTAGTAGATTGTAGAGATTTCAGTGGATGTTATTTATTGATAAGTTTAAGTTAATGAAAAAAAAAAGAGTAATTTGATAGTTATGTATATTAATTAAAAGTTTTGATTCATTGTTAGTAGATTGTTAATTAACACTCGTTATAACTGTTGGCAGATTGTAGAGATTACATCGGACGTTCTTTGATACTTATGGGTGAGATTGGAGGTAATGATTACAATATTCCATTATCCAAAGGAAAATCCATTGATGACGTCCGATCATATGTTCCTCTTGTTATTGATACCATCATCTCGACCATCAATGTGAGAAGCTACTTAAATAACACGAAACACGCTTTAAACAATGTTATATATATTATCACTACCAAAATAGACGTCACAAAAGGGATGTTTCCTTTAATCATCGACTTGACTAGAGGGGGTTACGTTGATCATCTGATCAACCATTCATAAAAGTATTGACCCCTAATTGTCTTGGTTAAAATGGTATTGGTGAATGTAAGACAACTTATAGTGTGACCCCTTACTTGACAAGGTTGGAAAGTTATAGTTCCACTAATCTATATAGTAGTGTATGATTTAATTTGTGATGTCTTAAATTTAAGTTATAAGTGCAGGAGTTGATTGAGATGGGGGCTCAAACTCTAGTCATTCCAGGAAACTTTCCAATTGGATGTTGTCCCTCGTATTTAACAACAATTGTGTCTGAAAAGGAAGGGTATGATCCCCTTACCGGTTGCCTCACCGAGTTAAATGAGTTCAGCGAATATCATAATCAAATGTTGCAAACAAAATTAAATCAGATTCGAGAGCTAAATCCTAATGTCGTCGTCATCTATGCGGACTATTACAATGCTGCCATGCAAATTTACAATTCTCCGGATGAATATGGTATGTAACATGTTATAAAGTCAAATGAATTGAATATGGTAAAACCATAATCTAGCATTGCAAAATGGTTTTATTACAGGATTCACAAACGGAGCTTTGAAGGCGTGTTGTGGATGTGGAGGGCCGTATAATTACAACGCATCTGCAAGATGTGGAGATGCATCTACGACCTTGTGTGATGAACCAGATAAATATGTTAGTTGGGATGGAGTACACTTAACGGAAGCGGCGTACAAACTGATTTCCAAGAGTTTATTTCAAGGTCCATACACTACACCTGAATTTTATTCCTTGTGTCCTAGACCATCAACATCACAAGGGACAGTCGGATTATCGAGTTCTATATAAGCAATGAAAGCTTGGCTATATATATATAATTCTTCGTAGCCATATAGCTAGCAGGCGAAAGAACATAATGCCAAAGAATAGGGCGTGTGGCTATTATGTCAAAAGATAATATCCTACTTCTAATAAACGATTCCAATGTATGTTACTTCTTATAAACGATTCCAATGTATGTCACATGTCAACACCATATCATCCATAAATCGGGTCAATATCACAAATAGGCAACATTGCTTATTTTAAAATTCATATCTTAATATTAGCCCTTAATTCAAATATGTTTTTAAGTTGGCCCATAGTTTTGTTTAGATTAGATAATGCATGTAAACAGTACGCAACTCCATGTATATCTAATTTACCTACTTATTTGCTCATTACTGTATTTTCTTTATTATTTCAGATTCAAATTTTGTTGATAGCTATTTTTGGTTCACATCATAATATCATAATTATCTATTTGTTCAAAATAGTTATCAAATTTTGTGGATAACTATTTTCGATATATTGCATAAGTTACAATGATCATTCAAAATAGTTTAAGAACCCAATGGAAAAGAAACATGTTGAAAGAAATAATTTGTAGGATGTCCTAAACGATTTCATAAATTGGGCATTAGTTCTTGCGAAGATGGAATATAGTTGATATGGCTTAACTCTTAAGAAGCATTTGGTGGATCACTTGACCTGCCAAAGTCTGTATTGACAAACACCTATATGAGAAAACAACTATGATTCTCAAGCACTAATTTAGTAATTTGTAAAAGATTTTTAGTCAGACCCAGAACAATTAGAACTTGTTTTAAGTAAGATATTGCAATTAAATAATGCGAACACATATTTGTCAGTTTGTGTTATATCAAGTGCCATACTATCACCAACAATAACTTGTTTGGAACCAAAGTATGGAATCACAATATTAACCATTGAGTCACAGCGTTCTTGACACAAACTCAACAGCCCATGCCGCTTGTACCAAGATCTAAATTCTCGAAACAACAAAGGGTCTCGTGTTGCTACGAGTGTGAATTTATGACAAGATACGAAAACAAAATACGAATTAGGTTTAGTCTAAGCTGGTTCGGGTCAGTTTCAGGTTGAACCCATGAACTTGTTTGGTTAAATGAGTTGGGTTTGTGTGAACCCGGCGGATTGACCCATGTTTATGTCATAAAATTAATTGGTGAGGTACTTTATGCCACACTTATAAGTTATAAGATAAATTGACATATCTATACATATAATAAAGTAAACCAATGTGTGACACGTGTCATTAATTGAAGGCACCTATTTTTAGGTTTTCCCGCCTTTCTTTCAAATTTATTTTCTAATAATTTATCTTCTAATTTGTAGATAATATTAAATAGAAAACTGTTTTAATAATTGTAGATAATATTATATAGAACAATGTTTATCTGATAATTATAAAATTTAAAAAAATGTTTTAATAATTGTAGATAATATTAAATAGAATAATGTTTATCTGATAATTATAGAATTTAAAAAGGGTTTCACGCTTTTTTGGATTTTATTAAAATTCATGACTACATTATATTATTATAAGCTTGAATATATGTGTCAAAACGTGTCACTAAATGAAGGCGCCTATTTTTGGGTTTTCCCGCCTTTCTTTCATATTTATTTTCTAATAATTATCTTTTAATTTGTAGATAATATTAAATAGAAAATTGTTTTACTAATTGTAGATAATTTTAAATAGAACAATGTTTATCTGATAATTATAAAATTTAAAAAAATGTTTTAATAATTGTAGATAATATTAAATAGAACAATGTTTATCTGATAATTATAAAATTTAAAAAGGGTTTCATGCTTTTTTGGATTTTATTAAAATTCATGACTACATTATATAATTATAAGCTTGAATATATGTGTCAAAATTAAAAATTATTCTTCAAAAATTCAGTAACATCCGTACTCTATATATACATTTAGAAAAATGTTAATAATTGTAGATATTAAAAATTTCTATACGAAAACTACATATATAACACTACTGGCCGAAAAGTTCGGGGGGGTTGGGCGCCCCTCCCGGCCCCTTCAAAGCATCGCCCCTAACCACCGCACAGGGTCCGTGATATCGAGGGGCACGTGTTTTTTATAAAAAAAATCTGATATATATGTTAATTTTTTTAAATAGTATACCTATACCAACTCAAAGATAGACTCATTTACAAAACAATTTTTATTGTTTGGAAGTTAGCCCATTGACATTAGATTTAGTGAGCCAAATAACCATTTGATTTTAAAATTAAACAATAATAATAATAATAATAATAATAATAATAATAATAATAATAATAACAATAACAATAACAATAACAATAACAATAACAATAACAATAACAATAACAATAACAATAACAATAACAATAATAATAATAATAATAAAACATTACGGAAGAACATATTTTTTCGAATTTTTATTGTTTGGAAGTTAGCCCATTGGCATTAGCTTTAGTGAGCCAAATACCCATTTGATTTTAAAATTAATTAATAATAATAAAACATTAAGGAAGAACATATTTTTTCGAGCTCAAACAAGGTACATGAATTCTCAGAAACGTCTCTGTACACATGTATGAGATTTTTTTACTATTATTATTATTATCAGTTTCATTATTTATCAAAAATATATAAATGTCTCCGTCTTTGATTTACGTTTACAAGAATATTTATTATATAATTTAAATTGTTCAACCCGTGTGACACACGGGGAACTAACCTAGTGATTATATAATTAAGAGTAAATTGCCACAATCCTGAGGTTTATATTTGTTTGTCAGTTTCATCCAAAATGACTTTTTTGTGCCAAATAGCCCTTCACCTGGCATTTTTTGTCATTTTCATCCAAACCACTAACTTAGTTTACTTTTTCTGTTAAGTTGAAGGATATTTGGATGAAACTGGCAAATATAAAACCTCAGGGACGATTTTGGCAATTTACTTAAATTCTTTTAATTAATTAATTTTGTCACATATACAAAAAACATAATATACATGCAGTTTTTATAAAAAATTAATATGTTGGTAGAAATAAAATATTTATCTAATTAAGATTATGAGGGTAACTAACTAATATTTATTCCGAGTGATTTGAGTAAAGAAACTTTTGGTTCATGGTATTATACTTTTGGTGGGTAATTTTAAGGTTTGGTAACGATACGTTGTTTGATTGGGGGGGGGGGGTGGCTTCTGTTTTTTGTTACAAGCGAATTTAAAAGAGTAGAAGATGAATTACAAACTTGGTACATATGATAAGATTTGTTTATTTGACCTTTTTCTTAGCATTTTAGTTTTATAAAATTTAGAGGTTGAAGTAGATTTTATTTTTATAAAACTGATGTATATAAAAAATTGGAAATTAATTTTGTCTTACTTTATAAAATTTAAAAGATCCTTCACCTTAATAGAAAAAAATAACTGAGTTTGTAGTTGGATGAAAATTTATAAAAATTATGTATATTCTGTTTTATAAGAACTGCATGTATATTTTGTTTTATGTATATGTGACAAAATTAATTAAATAAAAGAAATTAAAAAGAATTTAAGTAAATTGCCAAAATGGTTCCTGAGGTTTTATATTTGTCAGTTTCATCCAAGTATCATTCAACTTAACAGAAAAAGTAAACTAAGTTAATGGTTTGGATTAAAATGGCAAAAAAATGCCAAATGTGGAGGGCTATTTGGCACAAAAAAGTCATTTTGGATGAAACTAGCAAACGTGCCTAAACCTCAGGGACGATTTTGGCAATTTACTCTATAATTAAAATGTAATTGTTTTATAAACATTTATATTATTTGTTGTAAATTTTTATTTTAAAATATTTAATGCATAAAAATAAAAAAATATGAGTTAAACGGGTCATATTCAGGTCAACCCATGAATATTCATGTCGTGTTCCCTGACACGATTTTTGGGTTCAGATTTGTGTAAAATTTTCAAGTTTGGATCGAGATGAACCTGCTAACCTACAAAAATGACCCGTTTAGCACTCCTAGGTGTTGCAGCCCTGGAACACAAGTTCACTAACCTTACATTATATTCATTGTCCGGTTTTTATTTATTGTTTCCATAACTTCATCTTCATGTATACCTCTCAATTGCTAAAGTCATTTAAAAATATTGGTATTATTTGAAGTAAATGGCGATCAAATAGTGTATTATTAAAATTATCAGTTTGTGATAAATTCTTAGACAAATTGTTTCAAGGTTTTGATAACTAAATTTAGATCATTGTTTAAAGTGTAAATAAAAAAGGTCAAATTACGAATAAAATAACATCATATATAAATAAGTGTTTTGAGAGTGTAAATTCTAGTAGTACTATCCTTTTTATAAATGCATGTAATATATTTTTTTTAATAATGTAAATTTTTACATACATTTTATAAATTATAAACACATTTCTATACTACCAACCCGTGTAATTTACGGGAATATAACCTAGTAAATAAATAACCATCATAAAAAAATCTAACAATTCTCCGATCACCATCCTACGTACCAATGGGCTTAATTGGTTGAAAGGAAAAAAAAATCTAAGGCTCTAGTTTTAAGACATATGCCATTTTAAACTATGGTTTTATTGACTCGGTTTTGGCTCAAATGAATTTTATGGATACATGGCTTACGTGGGTTCGAGGTATTCTTGAATCGGCAAGGGCTTCGGTTTTGGTCAATGGATCCCCTACCTTTGAGATCCAATGTTATAGGGGGGGTTCGTCAAGGTGACCTATTCTCCCCGTTTATCATCGTTCTTGCTATGGAGGCTTTCACTTGCTTTATGGACAAAGCTTCATAGGAGGGTGTGTTTTTAGATATCTTACTTCCCAATAATGGTCAAACGGGTCTCATTTTATGTATGCAGATGACGTTTTGATTATGAGAGAGTGGTCGGGGAAGAATGCGGATTGTATCTCGAGGCTTATGAGGACCTTTTTTCTTGTCTCTGGTCTAAGTATTAATTTGCATAAATCCTCTTTGTGTGGGATTGGGGTTGATGATTTGGCAATACCCACCCTATCAGCTAGGCTTCAATGTAAATCGGGGTCCTTTTCGTTCATTTAACTTGGTGTAACACCCCAAAATATGCTATTCATTTACTTATTTTACTAAAGGTGTATAAATTGTAAGAATTAACCAAGTTAAAAGATTTTGGTATTAGTTAACAAGAAAGAAAGCTAGTGTGATAACTATCCACACTTATAACCCTAGGGACTAAAGTTGTGATTGTGACAAAGTTTTAATAATAATAATAATTTAACAAAAACCAACACACTGGTGTGTTGGTGGGGATCGATCGAACAAGCAAGAGAAGGGGAGAAACCCTAGCTCAAGCAAAAACAAGCAATTGGATCTTAATTCTCAAGATAATCCAGTGCATGAGTCCATAAATCTGAATAACTAACCTCAATTTCGTAAGTGGTAAGCTTGATTTTCTGAATCTATGATTTTTAGAATGAGGGGTTAGACCCAATCTCGATTCCTTGTAACAATTGTAATAAATCTGGGTTAAGATTGCTTTTTAGAACAGGAATCATGCTTGAAATTATGTTCTATGAAAAGTGTAGTGAAAACCCACTTTATAAAGATTATGTTACTAATAGGAAATTCATAAGGATTATGATCATGTGTTAGTTGATATGTGAAATTGTTGTGATGCTCGAATGCTAGATAAACCGATTTTAGGATGGAAATTATATGAATTTAGAGGAAGGTGATTTTTGTGTTGTGATGAGCTAGTAGGAACGTGCTTAATAAACTTGTACCTTGTACCTTATATATGATGCTTACCAAGTGTTCGATGAAATGCCTAAAAGAAGAATGTATGTGGAAATAGTATAATGAAACCACAAACTAAATGAAGTGAATGAATGTTCTAATGTAGGCATAAAGGAAGAAGGTACAAGCGCCAAGAAAACGGAAGGAGCGCAAGATCGAGGTATGTTTCGTTGCATACGAGTCCTTGTTATATTCTCTATTTATATAAAATTTGATGTAAAAACTATCCTTGTGTAACAAATGCGACAAGTAGTAAGTAAGCGACAAATCCCTTGTGGATTTGGGCATGTTAACGAAAGTGGTGTTAAGCTATGCATTTTGATCGATGGAAATTCAATCGTGTCAAGAAAAAGATGAACGCCATCCGTTCTAACGGATAACTTGAATGCTATAATAAAGATGAAAGTTATAATCCGTTTTACGGATAGAAGAAAGAGTAATGTTGAAAGCCAAAAAACCCAATTAAACGGGTCGAATGTGTATGCTTAACTCTCTACGAGAGTGTTTATGCAAAACCCAATTAAACGGGTCGAATGTGTATGCTTAACTCTCTACGAGAGTGTTTATGCAAAACCCAATTAAACGGGTCGAATGTGTATGCTTAACTCTCTACGAGAGTGTTTATGCAAAAACCCAACTATTGGGTTGTTGAATGCGTGAAAGTAAGAATGTTTTGTATGGATAAAGCTAAAACGAAAGGTTATGATTTACTATGGTGATAACTAACTTTTTTTTTAATCTTGAATGTTTATGTAGGTAAAGCACCTCTATAGGCGATTTGGAGATATGGAGCGAGCACATGTTCAAGCCTCATTAAACCAAGCGCTTCCGCAAGTTTACATGCATGTTTTTGGGTCCATGTTTTTGTTACTTGTTAAACTTTGTTAAAAGTTTTAGATTTGAAAACTTGTTGTTTTGTTTGGGATGGTTTTGTGTAAAAAGGGTCTTATGTGAACGTTGTCTATTATGTCAAAAACAGGGGTGACGTCCGTTTTACGAACGGGTCATGCCCAATTTTTGTAAAATTTTTCATTATGTGTTAAGTTGGTATTTTAATTGTCCGAAAAATCATCCTTATGTGAGTAGTCTAACATTAAAGAAAAGCGGACCTTACAAGTTGGTATCAGAGCCAAGGTTTGAGGGATTCGAGCGTTAAACGCGATGCTTGAACTCAAACCGATGGCTCGTTCGAAGAAGTGCTCGCTCCAAGGTCGCCCATGAGGTAACATTTAAATTATAAATAAAGTTACAAGTGTTTATTATGAGGTTAGTGAAAATGATTAAAAAGACGTGTGGGAAAGTTAAATGAGAAGTTTCGGAGCTGTAGATCCCAAACGGAATGGAAATAATCGAAATAGAATGCTTTAGGAGACCTGCAGCGTTTCTGCTAAACGAAGGCCCGTCGCCGACGGGTTAGCCCCCGTCGCCGACGGCCTGCCCTGGTCCGACGCCCAAATTAACTGCCGACGGGGAAACCTGTCCGACGGCCATCACACAAGCCCGTCGCCGACGGGCAACATAGCCGTCGCCGACGGCTTACCTAATGCCAAAACGCTGAATTGTTTTGTTTTTCATGTTTTGTGTTACCGGTTTGTCCGAAAGCTTATTTCATGGCTACGTTGTGTCCATATAAGGTTTAACAAGTGTATGTAATCACTATTAGTGAACACAACGAGAATGGATTCGTAAGAATCAAAAGAAACGAAGCAAATGACATGAAATGGATTAAGTGAATGATGATTAATGAGTAATGATATGCTGAAAGTCTGTGATTTGTATTAAACGAAATATTAACATTGTGTAGATGGCTGATGCAAGAAATATTAACGATGATAATGATGATAACAATGATATGGCTAGACAAGAAGCATTCGAGAACAGAGTTACAGAAGTAGCTGAAGGGGTTATACAAGCCAATCTTCCACGGTTGGCTCAAGAAGTAGAAAGCCGAGTTCTGGGGGTTGTGGATGCTATGATGACCAGTAAGTTCGAAGAGTTGAAAGAATTAATCGAAGGATCCAAGGGTAGAGGTAAGGAACGAAGGTGCACTTATAAGGATTTTATGGCATGCCATCCGATGACGTATGATGGTAAAATTGACCCAGTCGAATGTCAAAGATGGGTCTCGAATATAGAGGCGGTGTAACACCTCGAAAAATTTCGTCCAATAATGTCTTGACACGTGTCATAAGGTTCCGTTATGTGAAAACATACTTTAGAGGGACTAAAAGTGACAAACAGTGAAAACTATGGAACGTAAGGGTCCAAAGTGTCAACAATGGATAAATAGACTCTATGATAACCCTACATAATGTTTATAACCTTTAACGGATGGTTCATGGATCATACGACGCGGAAATTTCACAAAAGTGAAGTATTTCAAACTATAGGGGCCAAAAGTGTCAACATGTTTAATTTATACCTCTGAGTGAACTTTTGGCAGACCCGAAGCTTTGTAAAGCTAAAATATACTCACTAGAATATGTGGTAAAAATTTCATGAAGTTTCGTCAACGTATGAGAAAGTTATGGCCAAAACCGTACTTAAGGGACTAAAAGCGTCAACGTCGAATTTCATGGCTTTTCGGTTGAGCGCAAAGTTATCCGAGGACATTACCATGTTGGTAAAAGTCCTAAGGTTCTTAAAAACCAAGTTTGGGGGTTTACGGGTCGAGAAAAGTGGCCGAAACATCGCGTACAAGCTCAGGGGCCATTTCTGCCAAAACTGAAGGAAGTTTGGCTGAACCAGGGTCAGGCGACCCGCCTGGTAAAGCCCAAGCGGGCCGCGTGGGGCTGCCAGCGAGCAGAAAATCGTATTTGGGTGATTTGGGACCGAAAATGAGTGGGAAACAGCTGGTTCTTGCCTCCTTTTGCACCAATTAGAAGCCATGCATGGCTAGGCAACAGTAACCCACGAATTTGTGGCTTTAAATCAGATTTTGATCATATTTCTTGGACATTCTCAAAGTAAACAAGGAGCTCTCTATCAAGAACTTTCAAGGCAAGCTTTCTGGAGACAATCTGATCAACAAGGCCGACTTCTAGTGTTCATTAAACACCTATAGGACCTTTGTAAGCTTTCAATTCGTTCTATAATCCGTTTTTTGCTTTGATTATTAGTAAAAGTCAAACTGGGTGTTCATAAGCTTTGACTTTTTGATTAAACGGATTTCTTTCAGTCATTTCTCGAATTGAAACCTGTTATAGATTGGTATTTATGTGGGAAACAAACCCTCTAAAGGGCACTATCTGAATCCCACTATATGCATGCTAATTGTCGAGTCAAACATGGTTCTAAAAAGTCAACAGAATTGATTTTCGCAAAAATAAGCTTGAATGTAAATATATTTGACATGCAATCTGATTGATCATCATAAATAACTTGTAATACATATAAGAATGTGTTTTAATCATCATCAACTCGACAATCTATAGTATAGACACGAATCGGAACCGAAAGTCTTGTAAAACGATTATTTCGTAGACTATCGATTCGGATTCGTACATGCATGTTCGAGATCTGTATTGGAAAGTATTTTTGACTATTTTTATTTTAGTTAAACTTTCTGGAATTTTCTTTGATTGAGTCTATGCTTAGCCGATTCGAATGCATGTTTCCTATTTATGCATAAAGTTGACTATTTTGCCCTTTTTGATTTAGAACGTGATTTTTGGAAAAGTGAAAGGATAGAAATCTTTATTCCTAATATATGAACTTGCACCGAAAGTTTCGGATCAGTTGGTGGTCCAGATTGTGAGTTATGGCCATTAGCGTAAAACTATATTATAAATTTACATAAACGGTCCTTTTTGCGTAGAACCCGTTTCTGGCCACGTTTTGATGCAAAACTTTTTACCAACAGAAGTAATATAATATTCTGGGAATTTTGATGATTTTTAATTAATTTTTGGCTGAACGGATCCTAGATCGCCTAGTCATTTCGGCTTATGTCGGTTTTGACCGTTTTAGCCATAAAATGAGTTTTACATATCCTTTTGACCCGAAACCTTTTTCTACTGATTTTATATGATGAATAAATTATTTTAAGTATTCTGGAAATATAAAAATCTCAGATTTAATTTGAAAACCCGAAAACGCCCTTAAATCGCATATTTAGCGTTTTAAGCGCATAGTAAGCGTTATACTTGTTTTAAACATATAAGACCTACACCTACTGATGTGTTTAGCATATTTTCATATAAAAACAGTAAGTATAAGTATATGAACTCAGATTTCCAGTTTTGGCATTTTTAGCCCTTGTGAAATTACTAAATTGCCCCTACGGTGCATAGTTTGATTTTAAATGATAAATTTGATATATGGGTCATACCCTACTGATATAATATGTTATATTAAGTATATTTACTGTATGAACCAGACCCGAAACCCAGATTTCTAATTTTACCCTTTTATCATCTTTTAAATGACCAAAATGCCCTTCTAAGGCATAAATTGAGTTGAAAATTACTCCGGGCAATATAGGACATAACTTACTGATATAATAGCATATTTTAAGCATATTATCTCAGGGAACTTGCATTTGAATCATTGGTCTACCCGTATCGCCCTTCTCGCGTTCGGTTCGGTTTACGTAACTAGTTTGCGTAAATTGATCGAAACGGGTCAAACGATATCATTTTTATTTCAAAATCCAGAATGTATTTAGTATACCCATATTATACAAGTATTCAAACTTGTCGGGTCTAAATCATATTCTATCCGGTCTTTCGCTTAATCGTGCGTAAACCGTATCATTCCTGAAACTAACCGGTCAAAGTTTAAGCTTAAATAAAAGGCCGTTAGGAATCTAATAGGTTAATTATAAACCTTTGTTCCAGATTAGGAGGCCCGGTAAAAGCTACCAACACTTATCGTTTGTGACTTATACTTGCTCAGGTAAATACATTTTGACTTATTTTCCCTATACGGGCTTGGGGTACGGTATTTAAAATACCGCTTGATCGGGCGCACAAGTCCTGCGCCTTATAGGTGTACAGTCTTGAATAGCTTGTGCGACTTCGTTTAAACAGTTTTGTCTTACTTAAAGGCTTTGGGGGGTTATTGACCGTGTCCCGGATATCCTTGGCATTATCTTACGAGATGGCCACGACCAGAGCATGGGGTGTAGGCGTACACCCGACGTGTATAACTCTTTAATGTGGTGTGTCATTTAATCTCTAGCCCGGACAGCAGATCCCGGGCCACCAGAGATACAAGTGCATGTAATCCGTTCACAAGTTTATATTATATAATTATCCCAAGTTAATAAAAATATTTATGCCTTGTGCATTTAAATAAATTTTCAATCATTTTCAAAATGAGTCAGTCGATTTGTATTTACCAGTGTAAACTGACGTATTTTTTCCAAAAGATTAAGTGCAGGTACTATACGGAAATAGGCTGGCTGTTTCCTAAGAGCGTCCACTATAGTCTCGCAAGCTTGGACGACAATTATCTGTTAAACTATTTTTATCTTATTTTATCTGATCCGCCTGTGGATCCATTTCAACTACTGTGATATTTATTATTGCACTTTATTTAAAGTTGAAATGTTTCTATTCTGCTTCCGCTGTGCATTATTATATTGTGTTGATTGTCTATGACGATGCCAACTACGTCACTGTACCCCACACCGGGCCCACCGGTGACACGTGGAAATCGGGGGTGTGACAGGTTGGTATCAGAGCCAACGCTGAGTGAATTAAACACTAGTCTTTTGTGTTTAATCTCAGTTACACAAATGCACATTCCTCGATTTTCGAGTCTAGACAAAGAACTTAGGAAATGTTCAACATTTCGTTTATTTATTTTTATTATTTTGCATTGTCTTATATATTTTGTTGTGCAACTTGTTTGACTTTTGACAGGATCACTATGCCGCCACGGATGAGAGGTCGAGGAGGATTTGCTACATCCCATGACCATGAGGCAGGGCCCTCACATAGGCGAGCTCCATCCGCCACGCACAACACAGCCGCCAACGACCTTTGGAGGTCTTTCGCCGAGCCTGCTAGACACTCGGTATCCGCCAGCACTTCACCGTCTTTACCCCACTCGTTTGGGCCCCACTCGGAGAATGGGCCCCATGGTTCGCATGGATCCTACATACCTTTGCATCAGTCACCGCACCAGTATCCAGCACCAGTCTACCAGGGTTTATATAACCCTGATGCCTTTGTGGATGAGCCAGTGGGTCATAACCCACTTGGGCAGGAGGACCACTTTTCTGGTGGTCACGAGATGGACGTCGACGAGGATACGGACCCCTCGCTACCGCCATCAGGTACGCCTAACCATCCGATTGAGATATCGGATGGGTCGCCATTTAGGGGATCACCCTACAATGGTGGGGACAGCTTTCAGGAGAGGTTTAAGCAGCATGATTGGTATTTCACCCCCAGCCACAACTCTCCGATGCTCCAGTCTCACCAGGTTTCACCGGTGCACTCGCAGCACCACTCGCAGCAGCAGCAGCTCCAGCAGCAGCCGCCTCTACCGCAGGACCTATCTGAGGCCCTATGGCGTGACGTGATCACTCCGTCACCACCGCCGCCACCAGTTTTACCTCCTCCGCCTCAGAGGCCAAGGAGGAATGCGCGCATGTCTACGCGCGGAGGGATTCGCATAGGCACCCCTCCACATGTTAGTAGCAGCCGCTACACGTCTCTTCCCGGGGAGTCCGAGACAAGGGAGTCTCAGCATCCCGTATCGGAGGTTACTTCTGTACCGATTCCGCCTTTGCCGCCGCAGAACTTTGGAGAGCCGATTCCGGCTTATGCTAGTGCAGCTCAGTATAACCCGTTCGAGCATGTATTCCCTCAGGGTTATGATTACACAGGAGACCCTTATTGGCAAGCTGTGAACTACAGCTCACTCCCTCCTAGTGGTCCATTGGGAGACACTTGGACTGCTGGGCAGTCTACTTTTGGTTACCCTCCGGGTTACCAGCAGCCACCGCAGCCGCAGCCGTACCAGCCGCCGCAGCCGCAGCACTTCCAGCCACCGCCACCGGCGCCTATGATGTCGCCGCCGCAGGTTCAGGAAATCCTGCATGGGATTGATAGCATGCGACGGGAGTTGCAAAGTGATCGCCGTCACAACCGTGGCATGTTCAAGAAGGTGTTTGACCTGCTCAAGGGTAAGGGCAAGAGGGATCATTGAATCCTTCGATTTTTGTCTCATGTACTCATGTCCCTGCGTGGACATCTATCCTTGTACTCTACCCCTGCGTGGGTATATCTATCTTATCCTACCCTTGCGTGGGTATGCTGTTCTGTTGACCCCTGCGTGGGTTTGCCTTATTTTATTTTGTTATTGTTGTTATTTGTTTAGCCCCTGCGCGGGCATGTTATTCATGTTATTCATGTTATTTCAAAGTCCCGTTTAGGGCAAAATATGTACTAGTACTTGTTTGAAATTTGAAATGGTTAATTTGAATTTCTCATTTTAGTTATATGCATGAATATAATATTAAAATAATGGAAAATATCAATTTTTATTTGATTTGCCATTTTATAAGGATCTTAGTAAGGTATAACCTAGCTTGAATACCTTATAAACAGGCCTGGCTGTGATGGTAAAACCTGGTTGAAAAGATTCAACTCCCTGTTAACATCGGAAAACATGTTAACATTCCTGGCTAAGCGTGATCTGTAAAATCACACAAGCCACCCTTTTTTTTTAATAAATTATCTACAGATTTTATCTGTATACAAGTCTATTAATGACTTGATACCTACGGGTTATGACTATGTCATATAGTGGCAGTTGTGGTTTATGACTCCCTGCCAAGAAAAGAAATATCTACAGATTTTATCTGTACACAAGTCTGTTTATGACTTGATACCTACGGGTTATAACTATGTTATATAGTGGCAGTTGTAGTTTATGACTCTCTGCCTAGTAAAGGGTTATTTGTTTAATATTACAATTTATAATCCTATAAAAATCTAAATTTATAATTTAGTAATTGTCCATGTGACTAGGCCTATGGTGCCAATATATATATTTTCATTCCTTGATTGCTAATAAGAGCCTGAATGAAATTTATTAAATTAACTGTTAAGGTTCTTGATACCATGGTTAATAAATCGTCTAGAACGATAATACTGTTAGGTTCTAAATTAGACCTTGTCCTTTATTGTAGCTTAAAGCTACAATGGCCAAATCGGAGGAGACCAACAGTCATTCTGGGGAACACTCAGATAATGCAAAGATTCACGTTACCGGTGCAGAGTTACAAGCACTGATAGATAACGCTGTTGCCAAAGCTATGGATAGGCAGTTCAGGGAATCTAGTGGTACTCGGAGCAGGACCCGAACAGAAACGCACGCAAAGTCCAAGACTCATTCTGAGGCTCATAGTAAGCCGCCATCTAAAAAGAGTGAGCCGAAGAAAGCTGAGGATGATAATCACTCCTCCAACCACAGCAGCGTCCCAAAGCAGGAGATTAAGCTGAAACATGACACGTACAGCAGGTCCTGTACGTACAAGTATTTTGTATCTTGCAAGCCCAGAGATTTCACTGGGGAAAAGGGAGCCGTCGATTGTATGACGTGGATTGATGAAATGGATACTGTGGTGGATATCAGCGGGTGTGCTGATAAGGATGTTGTGAAGTACGCATCCCAGTCGTTCAAGGGAGACGCGTTAGCATGGTGGAAGTCACTACTTCAAGCTGCCGGTAAGGCCGCCCTATATAGCATGAACTGGGATCAGTTTGTAACACTGATCAAGGAGAACTTCTGTCCGCAGCACGAGGTCGAGCGAATTGAATCGGATTTTGTATCCTTAGTTATGAAGAACCTCGATTGTCAAGCGTATCTTACTACGTTCAACACCTTATCTCGGTTAGTGCCTTATCTGGTGACCCCGGAGCCGCGTAGGATTGCTCGATTTATTGGGGGTCTGGCACCGGAGATAAAGGCGAGTGTTAAAGCTTCAAGACCTACTACATTTAGATCCGTAGCAGATCTATCCCTCTCCCTCACTCAGGACGTGGTTAGATTGAGAGCCATGAAGAGCTCTGAGGAGAACAAACGGAAACGTGAGGATGACACCTCACGAAGGTCTGAAAAGCGACATAGAGGGAACAACGACCACCGGAAAGGGTCGGGGTCTAGGAAAAGTGATCATCAGTCGGGTGAGAAACCCAGATGCAAGATCTGCAGGAGGCACCACTTTGGGAGATGTCGTTTGGAAACGAAATCCCAGTCTTCAGAGAAACGATGTGGAATCTGCAAGTCCACAGACCATAAAGCTGTGGATTGCAAGAAAATGAAGGATGCAACTTGTTTCGGTTGCAACGAGAAAGGGCATATTCGGCCCAACTGCCCAAAGTTTGCAAAGAAGGCCGAGGAAGGGAAGAAGACTAATGCGAGAGTCTTCAGAATGGACGCAAAGGAAGCAGTCCTTGACGATAACGTCATTACCGGTACGTTTCTTGTAAATGATGTCTTTGCTAGAGTTTTGTTTGATTCGGGGGCTGATAAGTCGTTTGTAGATGATAAGTTTTGTAAACTGTTGAACCTTCCTGTTAAAACCTTAAGCGTGAAATATGAGGTGGAATTAGCCGATGGAACCTTAGAAACTGCCTCAACTGTTCTAGATGGATGTGTTATATCCATTAGGAATCATTCTTTCCCGTTATCCTTGCTTCCCTTTAAGTTAGCTGGATTCGACATAGTGATAGGCATGGATTGGTTGTCAAGTAACCAAGCCCAGATTCTGTGCAATAGAAAGCAAGTAATAGTTAAGACTCCGTCTGGTGAGTCACTTACTATTCAAGGAGATACCCAGCATGGATTGCCGGAGCAAGTGTCCATGCTCAAAGCATCCAGATGCATGCAGAAGGGATGTGTCATTTATATGGCACAAGTCACCATTGATGAGCCGAAGCCGAAGATTGAGGATATCCCTGTTATATCAGAATATCCTGAAGTGTTTCCTGAAGAGCTACCCGGGTTGCCACCGGATAGGCAAGTAGAGTTTCGGATAGATATCATACCAGGTGCAGCACCTGTAGCAAGAGCACCATACCGATTGGCACCAACGGAGATGAAGGAGTTGAGGACGCAGTTGGATGAGCTTTTAGCTAAAGGTTTTATTAGACCTAGCTCGTCTCCTTGGGGAGCGCCAATCTTGTTCGTTAAGAAGAAGGATGGTTCGATGCGTCTGTGCATCGATTATCGTGAGCTTAACAAGGTCACTATCAAGAATCGGTATCCGTTACCCAGGATCGACGATCTGTTCGATCAGTTGCAAGGAGCAAGCTATTTCTCCAAGATTGACCTAAGGTCAGGTTATCATCAGTTGAAGGTCAAGGAGGAAGACGTACACAAGACCGCGTTTAGGACTCGTTATGGACATTACGAGTTCCTAGTGATGCCGTTTGGGCTCACCAACGCACCAGCCGCATTCATGGATCTCATGAATCGCGTCTGCAAACCCTATTTAGATAAGTTCGTTATCGTCTTTATTGATGACATTCTTATCTACTCGAAGAGCCAAGCTGACCACGAGAAACACCTTCGTTGTATTCTCAAACTTCTGTATCAAGAGAAGCTTTACGCCAAATTTTCGAAGTGTGAATTTTGGCTTCGAGAAGTCCAGTTTCTTGGACATGTTGTAAGCGAGCGTGGTATCCAAGTAGATCCCGCTAAAGTAGAAGCAGTCATGAACTGGCAGGAGCCGAAGACTCCTACCGAGATTCGCAGTTTCCTCGGATTGGCAGGATATTATAGGAGATTCATCGAGAACTTCTCAAGGATTGCTGCGCCCCTAACCTCATTAACCCGTAAGAAGATTAAGTTTGATTGGGGCCCTAAGCAGCAGGAATCCTTTGACATTCTGAAGCAGAAGCTGAGCAATGCGCCAGTGTTGACGTTGCCCGATGGTATAGATGAATTTGTGGTGTATTGTGATGCATCACATACTGGCATGGGCTGTGTACTCATGCAGAAAGGCAAAGTCATTGCCTACGCTTCTCGACAGCTCAAGGTGCACGAGAAGAACTACACCACCCACGACTTGGAATTGGGTGCGGTTGTATTTGCTTTGAAGCTATGGAGACATTACTTGTATGGAACCAAGTGCATAATTTATTCGGATAACAAGAGTCTTCAGCATCTGTTCAATCAGAAGGAATTGAACATGCGTCAAAGGCGATGGATGGAAACTTTAAATGATTATGACTGTGAGATAAGATACCATCCAGGCAAGGCAAATGTGGTTGCCGACGCCTTAAGTAGAAAGGAAAGGGTTAAACCGATCAGAATCAATGCCAAGCGCATTGAGATAAGAAATAATTTGAATGAAAGGGTGTTAGCTGCACAGAAGGAAGCTGTGCTGGAAGCTAACTATCCTGCAGAAAAGTTGGGAGTAACTGAGGAGCAGTTATCCCACGACAAAGATGGAATGCTACGCCTAAACGGACGAATATGGGTTCCAGTTTATGGAGGGCTTCGGGATGTTATCCTCCAGGAAGCCCACAGCTCTAAATACTCAGTTCATCCTGGAGCTGATAAGATGTACCAGGATTTAAAATCAAACTACTGGTGGATTGGGTTGAAAAAGTCCGTGGCCGAGTATGTGGCCAAATGTTTGACTTGTGCGCAAGTCAAGGCCGAGCATCAGAAGCCGTCAGGTTTGCTTCAGCAACCTGAAATTCCCAAATGGAAATGGGAAATGGTGACAATGGATTTTATCACCAAGTTACCAAAGACGAAAAAGGGAAATGATACCATATGGGTCATAGTTGACAGACTGACTAAGTCAGCTCATTTTCTACCCATCAAAGAGACGTATAGCTCAGATATGTTGGCTCAATTATACGTCGATAAGATAGTAGCGCTACATGGTATACCTATATCTATTATCTCTGACAGAGATACTAGATATACGTCGCATTTTTGGAAAAGTTTCCAACAGTCGTTGGGCACTCGTTTGAATTTTAGTACGGCTTACCATCCTCAGACTGATGGTCAGAGTGAGCGTACTATTCAAACTTTGGAAGACATGCTTCGTGCATGTGCGATCGACTTGGGTGGTAGTTGGGATAAGAACTTACCACTGATTGAATTCTCCTACAACAATAGCTACCATTCCAGCATAAAGGTTGCGCCTTTTGAGGCCCTATACGGTAGGAAGTGTAGATCGCCCATTTGTTGGGCAGAAGTTGGAGATGTCCAGTTGTCTGGACCGGATATCGTCTTTGAGACGACAGACAAGATCGTTCAGATCCGTGATCGTTTGAAAGCTGCCAGGGATAGGCAGAAAAGTTATGCGGATCCTAAGCGCAAAGATTTTCACTTTGATGTGGGTGAAAAAGTGTTGCTTAAGGTATCACCTTGGAAAGGTGTAATGCGATTTGGAAAGAAAGGCAAGCTAAGCCCGAGATATATAGGACCTTTCGAGATAATCGAACGTGTCGGGGCAGTCGCTTACAAGTTAAACTTGCCTGAAGAACTTAGTGCCATTCATAATGTGTTTCACATCTGTAATTTGAAGAAGTGTTTCGCTGACGATTCACTGGTTATACCGCATACAGATATACACATAGACGAAAGTCTAAAATTTGTGGAAAAACCTTTGTCGATTGAGGATCGACAGGTAAAGAAGCTTCGAAGGAAGCACGTGCCTATTGTTAAGGTCAAGTGGGATGCCCGTAGAGGTCCCGAATACACGTGGGAAGTGGAATCCACGATGAAAGAAAAATATCCCCATTTGTTTGAATAAATCTCGGGGTCGAGATTTCTTTTAAGGGGGTGAGGATGTAACACCTCGAAAAATTTCGTCCAATAATGTCTTGACACGTGTCATAAGGTTCCGTTATGTGAAAACATACTTTAGAGGGACTAAAAGTGACAAACAGTGAAAACTATGGAACGTAAGGGTCCAAAGTGTCAACAATGGATAAATAGACTCTATGATAACCCTACATAATGTTTATAACCTTTAACGGATGGTTCATGGATCATACGACGCGGAAATTTCACAAAAGTGAAGTATTTCAAACTATAGGGGCCAAAAGTGTCAACATGTTTAATTTATACCTCTGAGTGAACTTTTGGCAGACCCGAAGCTTTGTAAAGCTAAAATATACTCACTAGAATATGTGGTAAAAATTTCATGAAGTTTCGTCAACGTATGAGAAAGTTATGGCCAAAACCGTACTTAAGGGACTAAAAGCGTCAACGTCGAATTTCATGGCTTTTCGGTTGAGCGCAAAGTTATCCGAGGACATTACCATGTTGGTAAAAGTCCTAAGGTTCTTAAAAACCAAGTTTGGGGGTTTACGGGTCGAGAAAAGTGGCCGAAACATCGCGTACAAGCTCAGGGGCCATTTCTGCCAAAACTGAAGGAAGTTTGGCTGAACCAGGGTCAGGCGACCCGCCTGGTAAAGCCCAAGCGGGCCGCGTGGGGCTGCCAGCGAGCAGAAAATCGTATTTGGGTGATTTGGGACCGAAAATGAGTGGGAAACAGCTGGTTCTTGCCTCCTTTTGCACCAATTAGAAGCCATGCATGGCTAGGCAACAGTAACCCACGAATTTGTGGCTTTAAATCAGATTTTGATCATATTTCTTGGACATTCTCAAAGTAAACAAGGAGCTCTCTATCAAGAACTTTCAAGGCAAGCTTTCTGGAGACAATCTGATCAACAAGGCCGACTTCTAGTGTTCATTAAACACCTATAGGACCTTTGTAAGCTTTCAATTCGTTCTATAATCCGTTTTTTGCTTTGATTATTAGTAAAAGTCAAACTGGGTGTTCATAAGCTTTGACTTTTTGATTAAACGGATTTCTTTCAGTCATTTCTCGAATTGAAACCTGTTATAGATTGGTATTTATGTGGGAAACAAACCCTCTAAAGGGCACTATCTGAATCCCACTATATGCATGCTAATTGTCGAGTCAAACATGGTTCTAAAAAGTCAACAGAATTGATTTTCGCAAAAATAAGCTTGAATGTAAATATATTTGACATGCAATCTGATTGATCATCATAAATAACTTGTAATACATATAAGAATGTGTTTTAATCATCATCAACTCGACAATCTATAGTATAGACACGAATCGGAACCGAAAGTCTTGTAAAACGATTATTTCGTAGACTATCGATTCGGATTCGTACATGCATGTTCGAGATCTGTATTGGAAAGTATTTTTGACTATTTTTATTTTAGTTAAACTTTCTGGAATTTTCTTTGATTGAGTCTATGCTTAGCCGATTCGAATGCATGTTTCCTATTTATGCATAAAGTTGACTATTTTGCCCTTTTTGATTTAGAACGTGATTTTTGGAAAAGTGAAAGGATAGAAATCTTTATTCCTAATATATGAACTTGCACCGAAAGTTTCGGATCAGTTGGTGGTCCAGATTGTGAGTTATGGCCATTAGCGTAAAACTATATTATAAATTTACATAAACGGTCCTTTTTGCGTAGAACCCGTTTCTGGCCACGTTTTGATGCAAAACTTTTTACCAACAGAAGTAATATAATATTCTGGGAATTTTGATGATTTTTAATTAATTTTTGGCTGAACGGATCCTAGATCGCCTAGTCATTTCGGCTTATGTCGGTTTTGACCGTTTTAGCCATAAAATGAGTTTTACATATCCTTTTGACCCGAAACCTTTTTCTACTGATTTTATATGATGAATAAATTATTTTAAGTATTCTGGAAATATAAAAATCTCAGATTTAATTTGAAAACCCGAAAACGCCCTTAAATCGCATATTTAGCGTTTTAAGCGCATAGTAAGCGTTATACTTGTTTTAAACATATAAGACCTACACCTACTGATGTGTTTAGCATATTTTCATATAAAAACAGTAAGTATAAGTATATGAACTCAGATTTCCAGTTTTGGCATTTTTAGCCCTTGTGAAATTACTAAATTGCCCCTACGGTGCATAGTTTGATTTTAAATGATAAATTTGATATATGGGTCATACCCTACTGATATAATATGTTATATTAAGTATATTTACTGTATGAACCAGACCCGAAACCCAGATTTCTAATTTTACCCTTTTATCATCTTTTAAATGACCAAAATGCCCTTCTAAGGCATAAATTGAGTTGAAAATTACTCCGGGCAATATAGGACATAACTTACTGATATAATAGCATATTTTAAGCATATTATCTCAGGGAACTTGCATTTGAATCATTGGTCTACCCGTATCGCCCTTCTCGCGTTCGGTTCGGTTTACGTAACTAGTTTGCGTAAATTGATCGAAACGGGTCAAACGATATCATTTTTATTTCAAAATCCAGAATGTATTTAGTATACCCATATTATACAAGTATTCAAACTTGTCGGGTCTAAATCATATTCTATCCGGTCTTTCGCTTAATCGTGCGTAAACCGTATCATTCCTGAAACTAACCGGTCAAAGTTTAAGCTTAAATAAAAGGCCGTTAGGAATCTAATAGGTTAATTATAAACCTTTGTTCCAGATTAGGAGGCCCGGTAAAAGCTACCAACACTTATCGTTTGTGACTTATACTTGCTCAGGTAAATACATTTTGACTTATTTTCCCTATACGGGCTTGGGGTACGGTATTTAAAATACCGCTTGATCGGGCGCACAAGTCCTGCGCCTTATAGGTGTACAGTCTTGAATAGCTTGTGCGACTTCGTTTAAACAGTTTTGTCTTACTTAAAGGCTTTGGGGGGTTATTGACCGTGTCCCGGATATCCTTGGCATTATCTTACGAGATGGCCACGACCAGAGCATGGGGTGTAGGCGTACACCCGACGTGTATAACTCTTTAATGTGGTGTGTCATTTAATCTCTAGCCCGGACAGCAGATCCCGGGCCACCAGAGATACAAGTGCATGTAATCCGTTCACAAGTTTATATTATATAATTATCCCAAGTTAATAAAAATATTTATGCCTTGTGCATTTAAATAAATTTTCAATCATTTTCAAAATGAGTCAGTCGATTTGTATTTACCAGTGTAAACTGACGTATTTTTTCCAAAAGATTAAGTGCAGGTACTATACGGAAATAGGCTGGCTGTTTCCTAAGAGCGTCCACTATAGTCTCGCAAGCTTGGACGACAATTATCTGTTAAACTATTTTTATCTTATTTTATCTGATCCGCCTGTGGATCCATTTCAACTACTGTGATATTTATTATTGCACTTTATTTAAAGTTGAAATGTTTCTATTCTGCTTCCGCTGTGCATTATTATATTGTGTTGATTGTCTATGACGATGCCAACTACGTCACTGTACCCCACACCGGGCCCACCGGTGACACGTGGAAATCGGGGGTGTGACAGGTTGGTATCAGAGCCAACGCTGAGTGAATTAAACACTAGTCTTTTGTGTTTAATCTCAGTTACACAAATGCACATTCCTCGATTTTCGAGTCTAGACAAAGAACTTAGGAAATGTTCAACATTTCGTTTATTTATTTTTATTATTTTGCATTGTCTTATATATTTTGTTGTGCAACTTGTTTGACTTTTGACAGGATCACTATGCCGCCACGGATGAGAGGTCGAGGAGGATTTGCTACATCCCATGACCATGAGGCAGGGCCCTCACATAGGCGAGCTCCATCCGCCACGCACAACACAGCCGCCAACGACCTTTGGAGGTCTTTCGCCGAGCCTGCTAGACACTCGGTATCCGCCAGCACTTCACCGTCTTTACCCCACTCGTTTGGGCCCCACTCGGAGAATGGGCCCCATGGTTCGCATGGATCCTACATACCTTTGCATCAGTCACCGCACCAGTATCCAGCACCAGTCTACCAGGGTTTATATAACCCTGATGCCTTTGTGGATGAGCCAGTGGGTCATAACCCACTTGGGCAGGAGGACCACTTTTCTGGTGGTCACGAGATGGACGTCGACGAGGATACGGACCCCTCGCTACCGCCATCAGGTACGCCTAACCATCCGATTGAGATATCGGATGGGTCGCCATTTAGGGGATCACCCTACAATGGTGGGGACAGCTTTCAGGAGAGGTTTAAGCAGCATGATTGGTATTTCACCCCCAGCCACAACTCTCCGATGCTCCAGTCTCACCAGGTTTCACCGGTGCACTCGCAGCACCACTCGCAGCAGCAGCAGCTCCAGCAGCAGCCGCCTCTACCGCAGGACCTATCTGAGGCCCTATGGCGTGACGTGATCACTCCGTCACCACCGCCGCCACCAGTTTTACCTCCTCCGCCTCAGAGGCCAAGGAGGAATGCGCGCATGTCTACGCGCGGAGGGATTCGCATAGGCACCCCTCCACATGTTAGTAGCAGCCGCTACACGTCTCTTCCCGGGGAGTCCGAGACAAGGGAGTCTCAGCATCCCGTATCGGAGGTTACTTCTGTACCGATTCCGCCTTTGCCGCCGCAGAACTTTGGAGAGCCGATTCCGGCTTATGCTAGTGCAGCTCAGTATAACCCGTTCGAGCATGTATTCCCTCAGGGTTATGATTACACAGGAGACCCTTATTGGCAAGCTGTGAACTACAGCTCACTCCCTCCTAGTGGTCCATTGGGAGACACTTGGACTGCTGGGCAGTCTACTTTTGGTTACCCTCCGGGTTACCAGCAGCCACCGCAGCCGCAGCCGTACCAGCCGCCGCAGCCGCAGCACTTCCAGCCACCGCCACCGGCGCCTATGATGTCGCCGCCGCAGGTTCAGGAAATCCTGCATGGGATTGATAGCATGCGACGGGAGTTGCAAAGTGATCGCCGTCACAACCGTGGCATGTTCAAGAAGGTGTTTGACCTGCTCAAGGGTAAGGGCAAGAGGGATCATTGAATCCTTCGATTTTTGTCTCATGTACTCATGTCCCTGCGTGGACATCTATCCTTGTACTCTACCCCTGCGTGGGTATATCTATCTTATCCTACCCTTGCGTGGGTATGCTGTTCTGTTGACCCCTGCGTGGGTTTGCCTTATTTTATTTTGTTATTGTTGTTATTTGTTTAGCCCCTGCGCGGGCATGTTATTCATGTTATTCATGTTATTTCAAAGTCCCGTTTAGGGCAAAATATGTACTAGTACTTGTTTGAAATTTGAAATGGTTAATTTGAATTTCTCATTTTAGTTATATGCATGAATATAATATTAAAATAATGGAAAATATCAATTTTTATTTGATTTGCCATTTTATAAGGATCTTAGTAAGGTATAACCTAGCTTGAATACCTTATAAACAGGCCTGGCTGTGATGGTAAAACCTGGTTGAAAAGATTCAACTCCCTGTTAACATCGGAAAACATGTTAACATTCCTGGCTAAGCGTGATCTGTAAAATCACACAAGCCACCCTTTTTTTTTAATAAATTATCTACAGATTTTATCTGTATACAAGTCTATTAATGACTTGATACCTACGGGTTATGACTATGTCATATAGTGGCAGTTGTGGTTTATGACTCCCTGCCAAGAAAAGAAATATCTACAGATTTTATCTGTACACAAGTCTGTTTATGACTTGATACCTACGGGTTATAACTATGTTATATAGTGGCAGTTGTAGTTTATGACTCTCTGCCTAGTAAAGGGTTATTTGTTTAATATTACAATTTATAATCCTATAAAAATCTAAATTTATAATTTAGTAATTGTCCATGTGACTAGGCCTATGGTGCCAATATATATATTTTCATTCCTTGATTGCTAATAAGAGCCTGAATGAAATTTATTAAATTAACTGTTAAGGTTCTTGATACCATGGTTAATAAATCGTCTAGAACGATAATACTGTTAGGTTCTAAATTAGACCTTGTCCTTTATTGTAGCTTAAAGCTACAATGGCCAAATCGGAGGAGACCAACAGTCATTCTGGGGAACACTCAGATAATGCAAAGATTCACGTTACCGGTGCAGAGTTACAAGCACTGATAGATAACGCTGTTGCCAAAGCTATGGATAGGCAGTTCAGGGAATCTAGTGGTACTCGGAGCAGGACCCGAACAGAAACGCACGCAAAGTCCAAGACTCATTCTGAGGCTCATAGTAAGCCGCCATCTAAAAAGAGTGAGCCGAAGAAAGCTGAGGATGATAATCACTCCTCCAACCACAGCAGCGTCCCAAAGCAGGAGATTAAGCTGAAACATGACACGTACAGCAGGTCCTGTACGTACAAGTATTTTGTATCTTGCAAGCCCAGAGATTTCACTGGGGAAAAGGGAGCCGTCGATTGTATGACGTGGATTGATGAAATGGATACTGTGGTGGATATCAGCGGGTGTGCTGATAAGGATGTTGTGAAGTACGCATCCCAGTCGTTCAAGGGAGACGCGTTAGCATGGTGGAAGTCACTACTTCAAGCTGCCGGTAAGGCCGCCCTATATAGCATGAACTGGGATCAGTTTGTAACACTGATCAAGGAGAACTTCTGTCCGCAGCACGAGGTCGAGCGAATTGAATCGGATTTTGTATCCTTAGTTATGAAGAACCTCGATTGTCAAGCGTATCTTACTACGTTCAACACCTTATCTCGGTTAGTGCCTTATCTGGTGACCCCGGAGCCGCGTAGGATTGCTCGATTTATTGGGGGTCTGGCACCGGAGATAAAGGCGAGTGTTAAAGCTTCAAGACCTACTACATTTAGATCCGTAGCAGATCTATCCCTCTCCCTCACTCAGGACGTGGTTAGATTGAGAGCCATGAAGAGCTCTGAGGAGAACAAACGGAAACGTGAGGATGACACCTCACGAAGGTCTGAAAAGCGACATAGAGGGAACAACGACCACCGGAAAGGGTCGGGGTCTAGGAAAAGTGATCATCAGTCGGGTGAGAAACCCAGATGCAAGATCTGCAGGAGGCACCACTTTGGGAGATGTCGTTTGGAAACGAAATCCCAGTCTTCAGAGAAACGATGTGGAATCTGCAAGTCCACAGACCATAAAGCTGTGGATTGCAAGAAAATGAAGGATGCAACTTGTTTCGGTTGCAACGAGAAAGGGCATATTCGGCCCAACTGCCCAAAGTTTGCAAAGAAGGCCGAGGAAGGGAAGAAGACTAATGCGAGAGTCTTCAGAATGGACGCAAAGGAAGCAGTCCTTGACGATAACGTCATTACCGGTACGTTTCTTGTAAATGATGTCTTTGCTAGAGTTTTGTTTGATTCGGGGGCTGATAAGTCGTTTGTAGATGATAAGTTTTGTAAACTGTTGAACCTTCCTGTTAAAACCTTAAGCGTGAAATATGAGGTGGAATTAGCCGATGGAACCTTAGAAACTGCCTCAACTGTTCTAGATGGATGTGTTATATCCATTAGGAATCATTCTTTCCCGTTATCCTTGCTTCCCTTTAAGTTAGCTGGATTCGACATAGTGATAGGCATGGATTGGTTGTCAAGTAACCAAGCCCAGATTCTGTGCAATAGAAAGCAAGTAATAGTTAAGACTCCGTCTGGTGAGTCACTTACTATTCAAGGAGATACCCAGCATGGATTGCCGGAGCAAGTGTCCATGCTCAAAGCATCCAGATGCATGCAGAAGGGATGTGTCATTTATATGGCACAAGTCACCATTGATGAGCCGAAGCCGAAGATTGAGGATATCCCTGTTATATCAGAATATCCTGAAGTGTTTCCTGAAGAGCTACCCGGGTTGCCACCGGATAGGCAAGTAGAGTTTCGGATAGATATCATACCAGGTGCAGCACCTGTAGCAAGAGCACCATACCGATTGGCACCAACGGAGATGAAGGAGTTGAGGACGCAGTTGGATGAGCTTTTAGCTAAAGGTTTTATTAGACCTAGCTCGTCTCCTTGGGGAGCGCCAATCTTGTTCGTTAAGAAGAAGGATGGTTCGATGCGTCTGTGCATCGATTATCGTGAGCTTAACAAGGTCACTATCAAGAATCGGTATCCGTTACCCAGGATCGACGATCTGTTCGATCAGTTGCAAGGAGCAAGCTATTTCTCCAAGATTGACCTAAGGTCAGGTTATCATCAGTTGAAGGTCAAGGAGGAAGACGTACACAAGACCGCGTTTAGGACTCGTTATGGACATTACGAGTTCCTAGTGATGCCGTTTGGGCTCACCAACGCACCAGCCGCATTCATGGATCTCATGAATCGCGTCTGCAAACCCTATTTAGATAAGTTCGTTATCGTCTTTATTGATGACATTCTTATCTACTCGAAGAGCCAAGCTGACCACGAGAAACACCTTCGTTGTATTCTCAAACTTCTGTATCAAGAGAAGCTTTACGCCAAATTTTCGAAGTGTGAATTTTGGCTTCGAGAAGTCCAGTTTCTTGGACATGTTGTAAGCGAGCGTGGTATCCAAGTAGATCCCGCTAAAGTAGAAGCAGTCATGAACTGGCAGGAGCCGAAGACTCCTACCGAGATTCGCAGTTTCCTCGGATTGGCAGGATATTATAGGAGATTCATCGAGAACTTCTCAAGGATTGCTGCGCCCCTAACCTCATTAACCCGTAAGAAGATTAAGTTTGATTGGGGCCCTAAGCAGCAGGAATCCTTTGACATTCTGAAGCAGAAGCTGAGCAATGCGCCAGTGTTGACGTTGCCCGATGGTATAGATGAATTTGTGGTGTATTGTGATGCATCACATACTGGCATGGGCTGTGTACTCATGCAGAAAGGCAAAGTCATTGCCTACGCTTCTCGACAGCTCAAGGTGCACGAGAAGAACTACACCACCCACGACTTGGAATTGGGTGCGGTTGTATTTGCTTTGAAGCTATGGAGACATTACTTGTATGGAACCAAGTGCATAATTTATTCGGATAACAAGAGTCTTCAGCATCTGTTCAATCAGAAGGAATTGAACATGCGTCAAAGGCGATGGATGGAAACTTTAAATGATTATGACTGTGAGATAAGATACCATCCAGGCAAGGCAAATGTGGTTGCCGACGCCTTAAGTAGAAAGGAAAGGGTTAAACCGATCAGAATCAATGCCAAGCGCATTGAGATAAGAAATAATTTGAATGAAAGGGTGTTAGCTGCACAGAAGGAAGCTGTGCTGGAAGCTAACTATCCTGCAGAAAAGTTGGGAGTAACTGAGGAGCAGTTATCCCACGACAAAGATGGAATGCTACGCCTAAACGGACGAATATGGGTTCCAGTTTATGGAGGGCTTCGGGATGTTATCCTCCAGGAAGCCCACAGCTCTAAATACTCAGTTCATCCTGGAGCTGATAAGATGTACCAGGATTTAAAATCAAACTACTGGTGGATTGGGTTGAAAAAGTCCGTGGCCGAGTATGTGGCCAAATGTTTGACTTGTGCGCAAGTCAAGGCCGAGCATCAGAAGCCGTCAGGTTTGCTTCAGCAACCTGAAATTCCCAAATGGAAATGGGAAATGGTGACAATGGATTTTATCACCAAGTTACCAAAGACGAAAAAGGGAAATGATACCATATGGGTCATAGTTGACAGACTGACTAAGTCAGCTCATTTTCTACCCATCAAAGAGACGTATAGCTCAGATATGTTGGCTCAATTATACGTCGATAAGATAGTAGCGCTACATGGTATACCTATATCTATTATCTCTGACAGAGATACTAGATATACGTCGCATTTTTGGAAAAGTTTCCAACAGTCGTTGGGCACTCGTTTGAATTTTAGTACGGCTTACCATCCTCAGACTGATGGTCAGAGTGAGCGTACTATTCAAACTTTGGAAGACATGCTTCGTGCATGTGCGATCGACTTGGGTGGTAGTTGGGATAAGAACTTACCACTGATTGAATTCTCCTACAACAATAGCTACCATTCCAGCATAAAGGTTGCGCCTTTTGAGGCCCTATACGGTAGGAAGTGTAGATCGCCCATTTGTTGGGCAGAAGTTGGAGATGTCCAGTTGTCTGGACCGGATATCGTCTTTGAGACGACAGACAAGATCGTTCAGATCCGTGATCGTTTGAAAGCTGCCAGGGATAGGCAGAAAAGTTATGCGGATCCTAAGCGCAAAGATTTTCACTTTGATGTGGGTGAAAAAGTGTTGCTTAAGGTATCACCTTGGAAAGGTGTAATGCGATTTGGAAAGAAAGGCAAGCTAAGCCCGAGATATATAGGACCTTTCGAGATAATCGAACGTGTCGGGGCAGTCGCTTACAAGTTAAACTTGCCTGAAGAACTTAGTGCCATTCATAATGTGTTTCACATCTGTAATTTGAAGAAGTGTTTCGCTGACGATTCACTGGTTATACCGCATACAGATATACACATAGACGAAAGTCTAAAATTTGTGGAAAAACCTTTGTCGATTGAGGATCGACAGGTAAAGAAGCTTCGAAGGAAGCACGTGCCTATTGTTAAGGTCAAGTGGGATGCCCGTAGAGGTCCCGAATACACGTGGGAAGTGGAATCCACGATGAAAGAAAAATATCCCCATTTGTTTGAATAAATCTCGGGGTCGAGATTTCTTTTAAGGGGGTGAGGATGTAACACCTCGAAAAATTTCGTCCAATAATGTCTTGACACGTGTCATAAGGTTCCGTTATGTGAAAACATACTTTAGAGGGACTAAAAGTGACAAACAGTGAAAACTATGGAACGTAAGGGTCCAAAGTGTCAACAATGGATAAATAGACTCTATGATAACCCTACATAATGTTTATAACCTTTAACGGATGGTTCATGGATCATACGACGCGGAAATTTCACAAAAGTGAAGTATTTCAAACTATAGGGGCCAAAAGTGTCAACATGTTTAATTTATACCTCTGAGTGAACTTTTGGCAGACCCGAAGCTTTGTAAAGCTAAAATATACTCACTAGAATATGTGGTAAAAATTTCATGAAGTTTCGTCAACGTATGAGAAAGTTATGGCCAAAACCGTACTTAAGGGACTAAAAGCGTCAACGTCGAATTTCATGGCTTTTCGGTTGAGCGCAAAGTTATCCGAGGACATTACCATGTTGGTAAAAGTCCTAAGGTTCTTAAAAACCAAGTTTGGGGGTTTACGGGTCGAGAAAAGTGGCCGAAACATCGCGTACAAGCTCAGGGGCCATTTCTGCCAAAACTGAAGGAAGTTTGGCTGAACCAGGGTCAGGCGACCCGCCTGGTAAAGCCCAAGCGGGCCGCGTGGGGCTGCCAGCGAGCAGAAAATCGTATTTGGGTGATTTGGGACCGAAAATGAGTGGGAAACAGCTGGTTCTTGCCTCCTTTTGCACCAATTAGAAGCCATGCATGGCTAGGCAACAGTAACCCACGAATTTGTGGCTTTAAATCAGATTTTGATCATATTTCTTGGACATTCTCAAAGTAAACAAGGAGCTCTCTATCAAGAACTTTCAAGGCAAGCTTTCTGGAGACAATCTGATCAACAAGGCCGACTTCTAGTGTTCATTAAACACCTATAGGACCTTTGTAAGCTTTCAATTCGTTCTATAATCCGTTTTTTTGCTTTGATTATTAGTAAAAGTCAAACTGGGTGTTCATAAGCTTTGACTTTTTGATTAAACGGATTTCTTTCAGTCATTTCTCGAATTGAAACCTGTTATAGATTGGTATTTATGTGGGAAACAAACCCTCTAAAGGGCACTATCTGAATCCCACTATATGCATGCTAATTGTCGAGTCAAACATGGTTCTAAAAAGTCAACAGAATTGATTTTCGCAAAAATAAGCTTGAATGTTAATATATTTGACATGCAATCTGATTGATCATCATAAATAACTTGTAATACATATAAGAATGTGTTTTAATCATCATCAACTCGACAATCTATAGTATAGACACGAATCGGAACCGAAAGTCTTGTAAAACGATTATTTCGTAGACTATCGATTCGGATTCGTACACGCATGTTCGAGATCTGTATTGGAAAGTATTTTTGACTATTTTTATTTTAGTTAAACTTTCTGGAATTTTCTTTGATTGAGTGTATGCTTAGCCGATTCGAATGCATGTTTCCTATTTATGCATAAAGTTGACTATTTTGCCCTTTTTGATTTAGAACGTGATTTTTGGAAAAGTGAAAGGATAGAAATCTTTATTCCTAATATATGAACTTGCACCGAAAGTTTCGGATCAGTTGGTGGTCCAGATTGTGAGTTATGGCCATTAGCGTAAAACTATATTATAAATTTACATAAACGGTCCTTTTTGCGTAGAACCCGTTTCTGGCCACGTTTTGATGCAAAACTTTTTACCAACAGAAGTAATATAATATTCTGGGAATTTTGATGATTTTTAATTAATTTTTGGCTGAACGGATCCTAGATCGCCTAGTCATTTCGGCTTATGTCGGTTTTGACCGTTTTAGCCATAAAATGAGTTTTACATATCCTTTTGACCCGAAACCTTTTTCTACTGATTTTATATGATGAATAAATTATTTTAAGTATTCTGGAAATATAAAAATCTCAGATTTAATTTGAAAACCCGAAAACGCCCTTAAATCGCATATTTAGCGTTTTAAGCGCATAGTAAGCGTTATACTTGTTTTAAACATATAAGACCTACACCTACTGATGTGTTTAGCATATTTTCATATAAAAACAGTAAGTATAAGTATATGAACTCAGATTTCCAGTTTTGGCATTTTTAGCCCTTGTGAAATTACTAAATTGCCCCTACGGTGCATAGTTTGATTTTAAATGATAAATTTGATATATGGGTCATACCCTACTGATATAATATGTTATATTAAGTATATTTACTGTATGAACCAGACCCGAAACCCAGATTTCTAATTTTACCCTTTTATCATCTTTTAAATGACCAAAATGCCCTTCTAAGGCATAAATTGAGTTGAAAATTACTCCGGGCAATATAGGACATAACTTACTGATATAATAGCATATTTTAAGCATATTATCTCAGGGAACTTGCATTTGAATCATTGGTCTACCCGTATCGCCCTTCTCGCGTTCGGTTCGGTTTACGTAACTAGTTTGCGTAAATTGATCGAAACGGGTCAAACGATATCATTTTTATTTCAAAATCCAGAATGTATTTAGTATACCCATATTATACAAGTATTCAAACTTGTCGGGTCTAAATCATATTCTATCCGGTCTTTCGCTTAATCGTGCGTAAACCGTATCATTCCTGAAACTAACCGGTCAAAGTTTAAGCTTAAATAAAAGGCCGTTAGGAATCTAATAGGTTAATTATAAACCTTTGTTCCAGATTAGGAGGCCCGGTAAAAGCTACCAACACTTATCGTTTGTGACTTATACTTGCTCAGGTAAATACATTTTGACTTATTTTCCCTATACGGGCTTGGGGTACGGTATTTAAAATACCGCTTGATCGGGCGCACAAGTCCTGCGCCTTATAGGTGTACAGTCTTGAATAGCTTGTGCGACTTCGTTTAAACAGTTTTGTCTTACTTAAAGGCTTTGGGGGGTTATTGACCGTGTCCCGGATATCCTTGGCATTATCTTACGAGATGGCCACGACCAGAGCATGGGGTGTAGGCGTACACCCGACGTGTATAACTCTTTAATGTGGTGTGTCATTTAATCTCTAGCCCGGACAGCAGATCCCGGGCCACCAGAGATACAAGTGCATGTAATCCGTTCACAAGTTTATATTATATAATTATCCCAAGTTAATAAAAATATTTATGCCTTGTGCATTTAAATAAATTTTCAATCATTTTCAAAATGAGTCAGTCGATTTGTATTTACCAGTGTAAACTGACGTATTTTTCCCAAAAGATTAAGTGCAGGTACTATACGGAAATAGGCTGGCTGTTTCCTAAGAGCGTCCACTATAGTCTCGCAAGCTTGGACGACAATTATCTGTTAAACTATTTTTATCTTATTTTATCTGATCCGCCTGTGGATCCATTTCAACTACTGTGATATTTATTATTGCACTTTATTTAAAGTTGAAATGTTTCTATTCTGCTTCCGCTGTGCATTATTATATTGTGTTGATTGTCTATGACGATGCCAACTACGTCACTGTACCCCACACCGGGCCCACCGGTGACACGTGGAAATCGGGGGTGTGACAGGCGGTGTTTATACGAAGCCGGTGCGATAAGGAGGACCAAGTGATGTTCGCTACCGGTTTACTAACCCATCAAGCGAAAGATTGGTGGGATGCGCACAGCAAGGAAATAGGCGACGATAGGCTGCAAGTTATGACTTGGCAAGAGTTCAAGGGGCCCTTCATGAGATATCATTGTCCTCAGTCGGCTATCGACAAGATTCAGGAGGATTTCTTACGCCTCCGACAGAAAAACGAATCAGTAAATGAAATAGCAAACACTTTTATGGATAAGATGAAGTTCTCTGGAGAATTGGTAACAACCGAGAGAATGAAGATAAATCGGTTCTATGGCGTGTTAAAGGCAGAAATTAGAGAATTCGTCACTCCCTCGAAATGTGAAACCCTCGAGGAGCTCGTTGATTTAGCGCGGGATAGGGAGATCGAGATTAAAAGGCAAGAAGAACGAGGTGAAAAGAGACCGAGTGAAAAGGGTGCAAGTTTTAGTCCATCTAAAAAGGGGAAGTTTCAGGATCAAGGAAGGAAGGGTAAGTCGAAAGGTGGAATTACACCATGCAAGACGTGTGGAAAGCTCCATACCGGAGAATGTTTGCTAGGCAAAAAGGGGTGCTTCAAATGCGGGAAGGAGGGGCATTCGTCTTATCAATGCCCGAACAACCCAAAGACTTGTTTCAACTGTTTTGAAAGGGGGCATATCAAGTCGGAATGCCCGAAGCTTCAGCAAGAGTCAAAGAAAGAAGATAAGAAACAAGAGAGTTCTAAGGCGAAGGGGAGAATGTTTCAAATCACCTCGGAAGAAGCCAAATCCCAGCCGAATGTGGTCTCAGGTATCTTTTTAATAAACTCAATGCCGGTTTATGTTTTGTTTGATACCGGGGCCACTATGTCATTTATCTCTAGTGAAATCGTACAACATCCTTCCTTTAAGATTGAACGGATGTCGATGCCCTTAGAAGTAGAGATAGCAGATAGTAAAAATTATTTGTTGCACGAAATATGTAAGAATTGTAAATTAACCATTGAGGATGAGGAGTTTGCTATCGATCTTATACCCATGATCTTGGGGGAATTTAAAGTAATAGTGGGTATGGATTGGATGTCCCAAAACCACGCGGAGATAAATTGTGAAACCAAAACTATACATCTCCAAACTCCAAGTGGAAGGCGATTAAATGTACAAGGCGAAAGAAAGATGGAAGCGAAGTTATGTACCCTCATTCAAGCTACCAAGTATGTGCTCAATGGGAGTAGAGCATACTTAGCTTACGTGATAAATACTCAACAAGGCTCTCCGAAGCTTGAAGATGTTGAAATTGTGAACGAATTTCCGGATGTATTCCCGGAGGAATTGCCGGGTCTCCCTCCCGAGCGAGAAGTGGAATTTAATATCGAACTGAATCCGGGTGCGAAACCGGTCGCGAAGGCTCCCTATAGGTTAGCTCCCATGGAAATGCGGGAATTAATGACACAATTACAAGACCTCCTAGACAAGGGCTTCATACACCCAAGTGTGTCGCCTTGGGGAGCGCCTGTCTTATTTGTTAAGAAGAAAGACGGGTCGATGCGCATGTGCATCGACTATAGGGAGTTAAATAAGCTGACCATAAAGAACCGCTACCCTTTACCTAGAATTGACGAGCTTTTTGATCAGTTACAAGGGGCGAGTTGGTTCTCCAAGATAGACCTGCGATCGGGGTACCATCAAGTTAGGGTACGGGAAGAAGACATTCCAAAGACCGCATTTAGCACCCGTTATGGACATTATGAGTTCTTAGTTATGTCCTTCGGGTTAACAAATGCGCCGGCGGCATTTATGGACCTTATGAACCGTGTATGCCGACCCATGTTGGATAGGTCTGTGATTGTATTCATAGATGATATTCTGGTTTATTCACGAAGCAAAGACGAACATGCAGTACACTTGCGTGAAGTACTTGAAGTTCTCCGTAAGGAGAAGCTCTACGCAAAATTTTCAAAATGCGCCTTTTGGCTCAGGGAAGTGCAGTTTCTGGGGCATGTGATAAATTCGGAAGGTGTTTTGGTTGATCCTTCAAAGATCGATGTTGTAATGAAGTGGGTTTCTCCGAAAAACCCAACAGAGATAAGAAGTTTTCTGGGTCTTGCTGGATACTACAGAAGGTTCATACAGGATTTTTCCAAGATAGCCTTACCCTTAACAAAATTGACAAGAAAGAAAGAGAAGTTTGTATGGGGAAAAGAACAGGAGGAGGCTTTTCAAATGTTAAAAGAGAAACTATCAAGTCCCCCGATCTTAACATTACCAGACGGAACCGAAGACCTGGTGGTCTATTCAGACGCTTCACACCAGGGATTGGGTTGCGTTCTAATGCAAAGAGGGAGAGTTATCGCTTATGCTTCACGGCAATTGAAGCCACATGAGGTGAACTACCCCACCCACGACTTAGAATTAGCGGCGGTAGTGTTCGCATTAAAGATTTGGAGGCATTATCTATATGGGGCAAAATGCACCATTTACTCAGACCACAAAAGCCTTAAATATTTCTTTGAACAGAAAGACCTAAATATGAGGCAGCGGAGGTGGTTGGAACTTATCAAAGATTATGATTGTGATATCCTCTACCACCCGGGGAAGGCAAATGTAGTAGCCGATGCGTTAAGCCGTAAAGAGTATCCATCTCCCATAAGAGTGAAATCCATGAAGATGATAGTTACGCCACGATTACTCGAGGCGATACGCGAATCCCAAATAAAGTCGCTCGGAGCGGAAGACCTGAAGAGGGAACGATTAAAAGGTGTGATCGATAATCTAGAACAGAATTCGACCGGGCTTAAGACGCGGTTCGGCCGAATTTGGATCCCGCGATTCTGTGAAGTCAAGGCTGCCTTGCTCGACGAGGCACATAAGTCTCGATATTCGGTCCATCCCGGGGCTACAAAGATGTATCGGGACTTGAAAGCCAATTATTGGTGGCCGGGTATGAAGCGTGACATAGTTAAATACGTCGCGAAATGCTTAACATGCTCCCAAGTGAAAGCAGAACATCAAAAGCCATACGGGAAGTTACAACCTTTGGAGATACCGGTATGGAAGTGGGAGGAACTAACGATGGATTTGATAACCAAACTTCCTAAAACAAAGAAAGGGCACGATACAATATGGGTAATCGTAGACCGACTTACAAAAAGCGCTCACTTCTTACCCATCAAAGAAGCTTACTCTTCCGAGAAAATGGCAGAAATTTATATGAACTAGATCATATCCCGTCATGGAGTGCCCGTGTCGATTGTCTCGGATCGGGACACTAGATTTACTTCTCGTTACTGGCGAAAGTTTCACGAGAGTGTGGGTACGAAGTTGCACATAAGTACCGCCTATCACCCTCAAACTGACGGCCAGTCAGAAAGAACCATTCAAACACTCGTTGATATGTTGAGGGCGTGTGCCTTAGATTTTGGGGGAAGTTGGGACGACCAATTGCCACTGGTCGAATTTTCTTATAATAACAGTTACCATAGTGGTATTCAAATGGCACCTTACGAACTATTATACGGGAGAAAATGTAGGACTCCCGTATGTTGGGGCGAAGTAGGACAAAGAGAGCTTGCACCAAGTGATTTAATAGCAGTAACGAATGAAAAGATCGAAATGGTTAGAACAAGGTTGAAAGCAGCTCAAGATCGGCAAAAAGCTTATGCAGACAAGAGAAGGCGTCCTATCGAATTCCAAGTCGGAGATTTTGTCTTGCTAAAAGTGTCCCCATGGAAGGGTATAATCCGTTTTCGCAAACGGGGAAAGTTAGGTCCTCGTTACATCGGGCCGTTTAAAATCTTAGCTCGGGTTGGAAGGGTTGCGTATCGACTAGAATTACCGCCTGCTCTAGACGGGATTCACCATACCTTCCACGTGTCGCAATTAAGAAAGTGTCTTGCGGATGAGACAGCACTAGTACCACTCGATGATATCGAGTTGGACGAAGGGTTAAATTATGTCGAAAAACCCATAGCCATTAAGGATTTCAAGGTGAAGAATCTCCGCAACAAAGCTGTTAAACAAGTGTTGGTTCAATGGCGACACCGAAAGGGTTCGGATCTTACATGGGAAACTGAAGACGAAATGAGGAAGCACTACCCTTTTCTTTTCGGTATGTCAATATTTAAATTGTTATGTGTTCAGGTTTCGGGGACGAAACCTCTTGTAAGGGGGGTAGACTTGTAACACCCCAAAATATGCTATTCATTTACTTATTTTACTAAAGGTGTATAAATTGTAAGAATTAACCAAGTTAAAAGATTTTGGTATTAGTTAACAAGAAAGAAAGCTAGTGTGATAACTATCCACACTTATAACCCTAGGGACTAAAGTTTTGATTGTGACAAAGTTTAAATAATAATAATAATTTAACAAAAACCAACACACTGGTGTGTTGGTGGGGATCGATCGAACAAGCAAGAGAAGGGGAGAAACCCTAGCTCAAGCAAAAACAAGCAATTGGATCTTAATTCTCAAGATAATCCAGTGCATGAGTCCATAAATCTGAATAACTAACCTCAATTTCGTAAGTGGTAAGCTTGATTTTCTGAATCTATGATTTTTAGAATGAGGGGTTAGACCCAATCTCGATTCCTTGTAACAATTGTAATAAATCTGGGTTAAGATTGCTTTTTAGAACAGGAATCATGCTTGAAATTATGTTCTATGAAAAGTGTAGTGAAAACCCACTTTGTAAAGATTATGTTACTAATAGGAAATTCATAAGGATTATGATCATGTGTTAGTTGATATGTGAAATTGTTGTGATGCTCGAATGCTAGATAAACTGATTTTAGGATGGAAATTATATGAATTTAGAGGAAGGTGATTTTTGTGTTGTGATGAGCTAGTAGGAACGTGCTTAATAAACTTGTACCTTGTACCTTATATATGATGCTTACCAAGTGTTCGATGAAATGCCTAAAAGAAGAATGTATGTGGAAATAGTATAATGAAACCACAAACTAAATGAAGTGAATGAATGTTCTAATGTAGGCATAAAGGAAGAAGGTACAAGCGCCAAGAAAACGGAAGGAGCGCAAGATCGAGGTATGTTTCGTTGCATACGAGTCCTTGTTATATTCTCTATTTATATAAAATTTGATGTAAAAACTATCCTTGTGTAACAAATGCGACAAGTAGTAAGTAAGCGACAAATCCCTTGTGGATTTGGGCATGTTAACGAAAGTGGTGTTAAGCTATGCATTTTGATCGATTGAAATTCAATCGTGTCAAGAAAAAGATGAACGCCATCCGTTCTAACGGATAGCTTGAATGCTATAATAAAGATGAAAGTTATAATCCGTTTTACGGATAGAAGAAAGAGTAATGTTGAAAGCCAAAAAACCCAATTAAACGGGTCGAATGTGTATGCTTAACTCTCTACGAGAGTGTTTATGCAAAACCCAATTAAACGGGTCGAATGTGAATGCTTAACTCTCTACGAGAGTGTTTATGCAAAACCCAATTAAACGGGTCGAATGTGTATGCTTAACTCTCTACGAGAGTGTTTATGCAAAAACCCAACTATTGGGTTGTTGAATGCGTGAAAGTAAGAATGTTTTGTATGGATAAAGCTAAAACGAAAGGTTATGATTTACTATGGTGATAACTAACTTTTTTTTAATCTTGAATGTTTATGTAGGTAAAGCACCTCTATAGGCGATTTGGAGATATGGAGCGAGCACATGTTCAAGCCTCATTAAACCAAGCGCTTCCGCAAGTTTACATGCATGTTTTTGGGTCCATGTTTTTGTTACTTGTTAAACTTTGTTAAAAGTTTTAGATTTGAAAACTTGTTGTTTTGTTTGGGATGGTTTTGTGTAAAAAGGGTCTTATGTGAACGTTGTCTATTATGTCAAAAACAGGGGTGACGTCCGTTTTACGAACGGGTCATGCCCAATTTTTGTAAAATTTTTCATTATGTGTTAAGTTGGTATTTTAATTGTCCGAAAAATCATCCTTATGTGAGTAGTCTAACATTAAAGAAAAGCGGACCTTACACTTGGGTTACCTATTGGCGCAAATATGAAACTTTATAAAAATTGGAAACCGGTAATTGACTTAGTGAGGCACGTGTGTCGCTATGGAAGGCCTCAGTTCTTTCCATTGGTAGGAGGGGACTCTTGTCAAGTCAGTTTTTGAATGCTTACTAGTTTATTTCTTTTTCTCTTTTTCGGGCCCCTTTCTCGAGTGATTCATAAATCGATGGTTTGAGGAGAAAATTTCTTTGGGGAGGTAACAAACATAGTAACTTTGTTCATTGGGTTTCTTGGGCCAAAGTGACTCAATCTCAAAAATTGGGTGGTTTGGGTCTTGTTCCTCTCTGTAATATAAGTCTTCTGGTAAAATGGTTTTGGAGGATGAAAATGGGGGCTCTAGACTTTGGAATGTCTCTATTCATGCCATCCACTTTAATCGGATCAACTCCAATTGGATTCCATTTAAATCCTCGGCTACAGGTCTTTAGAAGCAAATTGTAACTCTTTACTCAGAGTTGAAAAAAGATGGAATTCACTTAGATAGGCTTATCAAAGGGAACCTAGGAGATGGTAGAAGGTTCATGTTTTGGCAGGATTGGTGGATTGGGTCTACCCCGTTAAAAGATTTGATTCTGAACTTGTATTTATTAGATCGACGTAAAGATGTTTGTATGCATGATAGGCTAAAAAATGGGTCAAATGGTATGTATATGGTTTGGGATTGGAGGATGACTCCTACAAGTAATGAGGAAGTTAGTGACTTAATGGCCTACCTAGGTTTGCTTTTCGAGGTAACAATTGGGCGGGCTTCGAATTCTTGGTCGTGGACTGTGGACGCAAATGAATGGACCTCCTTTTGCCACGTGTTACACCTTTTTGCTGACGTGTTACGTGTAACAACCAGGGACTGTCATGTGTTATGTGTAACAACTTTTGTAGACTTTAAGCTTTTTTCTGAAAAAGTAAAAGTTGTTACGTAATAAGAGATACAACGTCGTTATATTTTTTTTAATAATATCACCCCCCTCAATTTTTCATTAATTGGTTTTCCCTTTATCTAGTAGTATTTTTTTTTTTGAAAAGAGAATTTCATTAACACAACTCGAAGCCCCTCAAAGCAAGGACCTACGAGCGAACAAACGATCAGACGGTGAAGCAGATTTAACCCATCTTTTTTATGCAGATGATGCCTTAATTATGGGTGAAGCGAAAAATTTCATTAATAGGTGGTCTCAATAAGCGGGCCATCAAGGATAAAACGATCAGCTAGGAAAGCCGACTGAGCCTCTGAGATAACCTGACCCATTACCTTTTTGAGGCGGTTAGCAAGAATTTTGGAGATAACTTTACTAACCATCCCGACAAGGGTAATAGGCCAAGCCCCAACGGAGTTTTCACCTTTGGAATCAACGTGATGAATGAGGACCCACATCCAGAATTAATAATACCCGAAGCATGAAACTCCACCATGATATTATAAAAATCCTCCTCAAAAAAATTCCAAAACCGCTTAACAAAGCGAAAATTAAACCCATCCGGACCAGGGGCCTTGTTCGAACCACACTCGAACACCGCGTCTTTGATTTCCTATTTTGAGAACATAGCAACCAGAGCATGTCGATCAAGATCACTAATTGTCTTCATACCCGTGCACATTAGCGAAGGCCGAACAGGAGTGTTCTCCTTGAAATGGCTACGAAAAAATCTCAAAACGTCTCTCTTCACCAGCGACGGTTTAGTAACCCAATCACCATTAATCATAATGCCCGGAATAGAGTTTCGCGCCTTTCTGCCATTAACAACATTATGGAAGAAAGAAGAATTTTCGTCTCCCAGCGAAGCCCATTTGACACGAGATTTTTGTCTCAGGTCTCACGTCTTATGGTGTTCAATATCTTCGATAGCTTTCTTACACTCTGACCAAATCCAAAGATCTGTTTCATCCAATTCTTTAATCTCCATTTGAACCTCAAGCTCCTCCTTTTCTTTTCGTAAACGAGCCTCATCTTCCAATTCCTTAGAGCTATACTTGCGAAACCATTCCTTTAAGGATGTCCGGAGTTTTTTCAACTTGTTTAACAAATTACTATCCGCAGCCCCTTCATTAGACCATCCCTCACAAACCAATTAACCACCTCAATACAACCCGGCCTATCTAGCCAAGAATCGAACATCCTAAAGGGTTTAGGACCAAAATTAGTATCTACTACCGAGAAAACCAATGGCGAGTGGTCAGAAAAATCTCTCTTTAAAGCTCGTACACAAGCATTCGGCCACCTGTTAAAAACATTATCACAAACCAAAAATCTGTCGATTCTACTCCACGTACACAAGCCTCTTCTATTGGACATGAAAGTATACTTCAAACCTTTATCTAGTAGTATATGATTTAATTACATAGGTTTGATTTAAATAAATTTAAATACATGAATTCATTGATATGGGAGCTCAAACTCTAGTTGTTCTAGGAAACTTTCCAATTGGATGCTTTCCTTAGTATTTGACAACAGGTGTGTCTAGGCGTGTCTGGTGCGTCTGAAAAGGAAGGGTATGATCCCATAACCGGTTGCCTCACCAAGTTAAATGAGTTTAGCGAATATCATAATGATATGTTGCAAACAAAACTAAATCATATTCAAGAGCTTAATCCTAATGTCATCGTCATCTATGCTGGCTAGTACAATGCTGCCATATGCAGATTTACAATTCTCCGGATGCATACGGTATATAACATATCATATACATGAATTTAATATATTATGCCCAAAATCCAGATGTGCAAAAAGGGTCTTATTACAGGATTCACAAGCGGGGCCTTGAAGGCATGTTGTGGATGTGGAGGGCCGTTTAATTACAACGCTTCAGCGAGATGTAGAGATGAATCAACTATCTTGTGTGATGATCCAGATACATATGTTAGCTGGGATGGAGTACACTTAACCGAAGTAGCATACAAAGTGAATTTCAAGAGTCTATATCAAGGGACATATACTACACCCAAATTTAATTCCCTGTGTCATACGACATCAACACCACAAGAGACAATCGGATTATTGAGTTCTACATAAGCAATGTGTTCCAAATAGTTAGTTTGCAAAAGAGCATAATGCCAAAAGAATAGGGTATTAAAAAATGATTTTTATATATAATTAACTAGATTTACCACCCGCCGCAATACGGCGGGGGATTCAATAGTTATATATCATGTTAGATGAAAGGCAAATGTTTCTCACATGACCACGAGCCTATGTGTAAAACCAAGGAAAAAATAACTATGTCGATTTCTGACTCGCACGTTGCGACAGACCTATCAAATGGGGAAAAATAGAAGCGCTGCGACGGACATGTCAAACATGAAAAAATAGATGAAAAAACGTTGAACCCCACACGCCTGTTGCGGCGTGTTAAGTCGGAAATTTAGAACGACACGTTAAACGAAGAACTTATGAAAAATGAAAAGTATATAAGGTCGTGGGGTATGGGGCTTGGGTTGGGGCGTGGGTTGGGGTAAAACGCCCAAGACACCACCCCGGGTGGGCTTGGGTTGGGGCGTGGCCCCTTGGGGCTTGGCTTTCAAGTCGGGCGGGGGGCGGGGGAGCAAGGTGAGTTGGCGGATTGTGAATGGCCAAAAGAAAATAGCCGTTGGGCTAGCCGTTGACCAACGGCTATATGAAAAAAAAATTAAATTTTCTTCCATTTTTTCACTATCCCCATTGCCGCTAGAGATGCCCTGAAACAAAGACGGAATGATTTGAAAATTCTATCCCAGCCGATTGATCCCCTACAGGGTGACGAGTTAGAAATAGTCTTGGCGTTGAGAGAAGAGATAAAAAACAAATATAAAAGTTAGGAATTTTTTTTTGTAATTTTCTTTATTTAAAAATATTAAAAAAATTAAATTTGTGTTTTAAATCATATTGGGTCTGCCCAGTGGGTCAGCCCAGCCGGTCAGCCCACAAGCCCACCAAACCCACGCCCCCCAAACCCCCGCCCCACCATACCGTGTGTTCTTGTGGGTTTACCCATGTCTGCCACCCCATTCCACGTGTTAACCAATGCCCAACCCAAGCTCCAACCCAAGCCCCACCATACCCCATGGTCTAAGAGACTAAAGTTGAAAGTAAAAAAAAATGTTGCGATTATATTGCAAAAGATGAAAAGTTTTGGACTGAAAGTAAAAAAAAATAAAGGGGCTAAATTGCAAAATATGAAAACTTTTGAATTAGAAGTGAAAAATCAAATTAATCAGAGGGGTTAAAATACCAAAGATTGAAACTTTAGACTTAAATTGCCAAAGATTGAAACTTTAGAGTTAAAAAATAAATCAATTAAATAAAAGAGATAAATATATTTAGTTAAATTGATGTTTAATATTATTTATGAAAGATGAAAAGTATATAAGAGACTAAAGTTGAAAGTAAAAAAAATGTTGAGATTAAATTGCAAAAGATGAAAAGTTTCGGATAGAAAATAAAAAAAATTAAAGGGGTTAAATTGCAAAAGATGAAAACTTTTGAATTAAAAGTGAAAAATCAAATTAATCAAAGGGGTTAAAATACCAAAGATTGAAACTTTAGACTTAAATTGCCAAAGATTGAAACTTTAGAGTTAAAAAATAAATCAATTAAACAAAAGAGATAAATAGATTTAGTTAAATTGATGTTTAATATTATTATTATTTAATAAAAGAGATAAATAAGAAAATAAGGTGAGAAATTACCAGAGAGTGACACATGTCCAAAAAGGATTTTTGTTTATTAGTATAGAAAGATGATTAGGATTGTATTAATAGCCAAATCAAGAGTAAGAATAGTAATGCTCGATCAACTCATGGAAATATAAATCCTTAAAGCATTCTCATTTGAATATAATATAATTATTTTTAAATTTATTTTGATTCTAAAATATTTATATTTTGCTGTCTTATCTATCTACTATAATAAAAGAAACTAATTTTTAGACACGTGTCATTCATTGAAGGTATCCTCAAATATATATACTTATATTATATTAACTAAATAAATAAATAATAAATTAATATTAAATCTTATCATACTTAAATAAAATATTATCCTCAAATCTAAATTGTTAATTTAATATATTTTTAAAACAAATACATCTCTTTCGTGCTTATCTTATATTAAATATATAAATAATAAATTAATATTAAATGTTATCCTAATTTATTAAAGTTATAACTTTTTTTATTATTTGGTATACAAAATTATTCTTATTCAACTCGAGTAAAACGCGAGGTTTTTAAAAATTTAACTTTTTATTATTATTTACTATAAAAGTTACATTTATATAACCGTGTAATACACGAAGTTTTTAAAGATATAACTTTTTATCATTTGCTATGTAAAATTAGATTTATTCAACACGTGTAATATACGGGGTTTTTAAGGATATACTTTTTTATTATTTGGTAGATTTTTCAACTTGACTATACACGAGTTTTTTTAAAGATACGCCGTTTTTAGTATTAAATATACAAAATTACATTTATTTAATCTGTATAATACACATGGTTTTTAAAGATATAACTCTTTTTTAAATCTATTCAACACGTGTAATATATGTGGTTTTTAATGATATAATTTTTCTATCATTTGGTAGATTTATTCAACCTGATTATACACGGTTTTTTAAATGATACGATGTTTTTAGTATTTTGTATATAAAATTACATTTATTTAATCTGTGTAATACACATGGTTTTTAAATATATAATTTTTTTATTATTTGATATATAAAATTACATTTATTTAACTTGTACAATATACGAGTTTCATAAATATATAACTTTTTATTATTTAATAAAATTTTATTCATTCAACCCGTGTAATACAAAGGGTTATACCATAGTGTAATATATTTTCTAGGACAGAACTTTTCTTATTAATATCCCTATATTTTTTCGGTTACATGGTTTAAGAAACAAAATCTTGCAAAGAGGGCCAAAAATTAACATTCATTTACTTAACAAACATAATTTACATAAATAGTCATTCATTTAAAGCCACTTGAAATTAATCAAAAACGTATACGACTTATGTAATACATTTAGGTGGCCTCGATTTCTTTTTTTATCGGCAAAAACTTTCATTTTTATTCCACCCAAAGAAAAAGAAAAAACAAACAGTTTGTGACCAGCAAGTCACTGGTACAAACTATATACATCACTAGGGGTGTAAACGAGCCGAGCCGAGCCCGAGCTCGACCAGGCTCGAGCTCGGCTCGTTAGGTTTTTATGAAGCTCGAGCTCGAGCTCGGCTCGGTTCGAGCCTATTTCTTTGAGCTCGAGCTCGGCTCGCAAGTAAAACCCAAAGCTCGAGCTCGGCTCGAACTATTTTGAGAACAACCTTAAACGAGCTAAAAGCTCGGCTCGAGCTCACTTCAACATCGCTTAAACGAGCCAAAGCTCGGCTCGAGCTCGACTCATCAATGTTATCATCATTATTAATATATTATATATAAAAAAATTAAATTTTGTATGGGCTCGTTTAGGCTCGCGAGCCTAAACAAGCTTTGTATTTCAGGCTCGAGCTCGGGCTCGATAACAAAACGAGCATTATTTCAGGCTCGAGCTCGGGCTCGGGCTCGTTAAGGCTCGGCTCGTTCGAGCTTTTAACCGAGCCGATCACGAGTAGCTCTCGAGCCTCTAGGCTTGTTTACACCCCTATACATCACCAACATATGGGTGGAAGTGGTAACAACTAGGGGTGCAAACGAGACGAGCTACTCACGAGCTACTCGAGCTCAGCTCAAAAAAAAAAAAAAACTCGAACGAGCCGAGCTTAGATGAGCTCGAGCTCGAGCCCGAGCCTAAAAAACAAGCTCGTTTAGTAAACGAGCCCGAGCCCGAGCTTCGCTTATCGAGCTCGAGCTGGCTTCCGAGCCTAAACGAGCTTTCTGTTTATATATTTTTTATTAATATATTAAACATATATTTATATAATAATAATAATTACCATTTATATAAATATAAAAAACAACTTAATTATATGTATAATAATAATTATAATTAATTTAAATTAACTAATAAATACTAAACGAGTCGAGCCCGAGCGGAGCTCGAGCTTGAAAAATTACCTTCGAGCCGAGCTACTCCTGTGTCCTTCGGGATGGTGGAGCAAACCTCATCGAGGACGATGAGACCCTTAAGGGGGGGGGTGATTGTACCGATACCGATATCGACTACCGAAATATTAATATGGACTATTGTGAATTTGTGACTGTCACACCCCCAAATTTACCACCTAGGGCGCGTCCCTATTGGAGGTGCAACGATCCAACAAGAGCCACCAATCATATCAAACACAAGTCATAATGTATTGAAATGCCCAGTTGAAATGAATATAACGTTTGACAAGTTTAACCAAAACCAAAGTATTGAGCGGAAGCATAAATGTGTAAATGTATCAAACCAAATCAAAGTAATTGTTTATTATGACCACAACCACTCCAGCAGCATCAGACAGCAAGCTCCCCAGTTCCTTCAGTAATTACCTACAAGCATGTAAACAAGTGTGTCAGACTACGCTGGTGAGTTCAAGGTTTGTGTTTGTTTACCAAGTTGTATTACCGATCAAGTGAGTAAAACAGTTTGCAAAATGATGTGTTGCTTGTTGTTATGATGTTTGACGTTTTGATGTTTTCGATGTTGTTATTACTCGAGTACCGAATGGCCAGATGATATGTGATTGCCAACCCCAATGCCTCTATCAAAGCATTGGTCATGTTTTAAGGTAATTAGTTCACGCCCGTTCCCCTTGAACGTCGTGAGGGTGCCAAACCTAATAGCGCTATCAACTAATAACCCCCGTTGCCCTACAAGCAACGTGCCGGTAGATGTAGTGGTCTTACAATGATAGAAAAACTGAGTACAATAACCAACATCCCGTTACCCATGCATTCCTCATCGGAACGTTACCCGTTAACCCTTCACTGGGATCCATGCTTGAGAAAAGAGCAATGAACTCACCTTTGGTTTGCTCGGTATGTTATTCACGTATTCAAGTTGATCAATCAAGTCCTAGCATGAGTACCAGTATCTATCAGTTTCAAGTTTACTTATACGTTGCTCACATTTACACACATAGTATACATTCAACAACAAACATGATATATCACTTAATCACTCAGTGCACGTAGCGGTTCATAACACATATTTAGGTTAACAAGCTATCATACAGCAACACATGTAGTACATAGATATAACTCGGTATCACACCATTATATTCCAAATAAGAGGGATCAACAATTAAAGTCAAACATTTATATACATTTATACAATAATCGGCCCCACAGGTAGTCGGCCCATTAGCAAGCAACGAAATGGACTTGGCTGGTGACCCGAGGTCACGCAGCCGTCCACATACTTATGAATCCAGCAGCCGCTATTTTCTATCCCCCATTACCCAGTTATAACCCAATCCATGCGATTCCCTTTTTATAACACTCGGCCCAGTAGGGACTTGTGTTTGGGCCTGTGTAATCCCAGCTTCTTACGTGTCCTAGTAAACAACCCAAAATAATAAACTAAATAAACCAATTCTTTGTTGAGTCTTTCCCTTACCCTCACCCACTGTTCCGTATCCCAATTTACAAATCATGCATTAGCTCAAAGATGGCAGTTCATAAATCACACAATCACACATGCATTGATCAAGAAACTATATTATATGATTTATACACTTAACAAATCATGCATTAGCAACCCTACGACACCAATATCCAATCTCATGCAATTAAACACATATACACTACAGCTTCTATACTAAACCGCATGCATTCATACATATACATTAAATTTTGAAGCCCTCGACACTCTATAACTATCAACAGTTAACCGAGCACGATATCCATCATCATGTACACATCTCGCAAGTAATTAAGTCAATACTCAACACACCGATACTTGTATGGATTCATGTTATTAAATCCGAAGTTGAACCGGACGAACATACACTCGTACGCGTTTAAACCTTTCCGACGGTTTTCATGTGTAACTACGGTCCTATCATCTACGCCTACAAATAGGTTCATTATCTCATCAAGCATACACGTCTTTCCAGTTAACCGTTTAATCACGACATACGATCACGCACAGTTTCATACACTTAAACAAGTTCACCGATTACGCATACATACCCCCGGTCTCGACGAAGCCGATCGTACCCTATTTACGTATAACATCCTACTTGGTTCGTACATAACAGTTTTCACATGTTTATTCACCCTACGGTTCATCTACGCGATATATACACAGATTTTCTGTCTAACACATAAACTTTTCACATACAACTCAACATGTACGATTCACATTCAATATTCATGCATACGTTTGGGTCGCGTGAACAGAATCTGGTGTCATACACTCACACACACGGCTTCATTAACATAATCACATATACGTTCGATTTCATGTAGCATTCATCCATACAGTTTTCACACATAACATGCATACACCTATGCTCTTTCCAGTCCCTACATACTCATACCGAAAACGGGAGATCGAACGAAGATCATGACGATTACATAACACTAGGGTGCAAACTAAAAGGAGCGAAGGTTCTTACCGGTGACCGGCGGAGGCTGAACTCGTCGGAGAAGACGATGGTGGTGACCGGTTCGTCGTAGGATCTCGAGTAGGAGGGGAATAATTGCGGTGGTGAGTTCTGCCGTAGGGTTCGTGTTTTAAGCGTGAGGGTTTACTAACCAGGTCGCTCGATCCACCAGGAGAATGCCTCGGGGGGGTTTCTTGTCGCACGTACGTAGAGTATGGAAGCAGTAGGGTTCGCTTTTGGTTTTGTATTTTATCTACTCAACTAACATATTACCTATATATCCAATATGAGGGTTTGGGGCGCAAACTGTGGGTTTGTTTGTTAACATGGTAAATTGTAAAATAATAAGGAAGTCAAAACAAAGTGGGCCGAACAATACTTGCCAAGATTAAGTTAAAGTAAGTGGGCTGCCAAGATTAAATTAAAACAAGTGGTGTATTTGGGCTCGGGTGTGAAGATGCGGCCTAGTTAATGTGCGGCCCAAATGTCAAAACATTATTTAATACGTTATTGTACCAATCAATCTAACAAGGTTAGAGAAAGATAACGAGAAGCAAAGATCGAAGGATGGAACGTCACCGACCTTGAAAGTTCGGGTTGTCACATCATCCCCAACTTGAAAGAAATTTCGTCCCGAAATTTAGCAAACAGTCACTGAGGAAGCTAGTTTTGTTAAGCGTTTTCGCGGGGTGTCACATCATCCCCAACTTGAAAGAATTTTCGTCCCGAAAATTGATCTAAAACAATGGCTTGAAGTGAGTTCCGACGAACTCGATCTATAGATACTTTACAACGCCTGGGGGCTAATCTTGGGATCAGTGGAAATCATGGTATGGTGGTTAGCGTTTTGTTATATCAGTTGCCAATCAAAGAAACAGGGAATTAATGAGGTTCGTACAAAGAATCGAGCGAAACAGGGGTCCATTAAACATCCGAAGGATTTGGCCAGCAAATTTGCTGTCAAGAAGTAATTTCCAGTAGTAGTGCATGGCGGCATGGCACAACAGGGAGGTTCGTCACATTGCGGTCGCGCGAGTGTATCATTTGTCCAAAACAGAGTTTGGTGGGTAAAGGTTAGTGTTGCAGAACGACATACGCGTGTAACTGTGACTGCTTCACTTCTAGCGGCGATAACAAGTGAAAGTGATAAGGTTCGTCTACAGGGATGCGTGGGTATAGTTCTCCTAATCCCGTGTTCGTTCGGAAGTTCCATCTAGCGATGACATCACAGGGTTAACTCTATTGAAACAAGGGTGCACTGGAGGCCCTTGTGATCGGTCTAATTGGTGCCTTTGGTACCGTCCAAGTAATGCCTCCCACTTAAATCCAATGACCACGGTTTCCACCGGAGGTTGTAGGTCGTGCAGTTCCTCTCCGTAACACCATCATGGTATATCGCTGGATCATCGGTACCCTCGGATAGAAGCGATGCTTCGCGTGTTGTAGGGTTGGGTTTCAAAAGCTGTAAGGACGTTCTCCGATTTTATTTCTCAGGAATTCACAGCTCCCCGCTATGCTAAGGGGGTTGAAGTTGCGAAACCTTCGAAAATCCTATGATGAAGCTGTGATGGTATCTAGCAAACCTAAGGGATTTTTGTTTCCCATAAGGAATCTGAAATTGCATAAGGTCAACCTGAAATTCCGCCTAACGATGTGGAAGTAAACCAGCTCACTCCTCAGAAGGCATGTCGGAAAATTCACGGATAAGTGGAAGACACTCGATCTTCCTTTCTTAAAGTGGCGAATCGGTGACAAGAGCTAGTATGGCAGGGTAGCCCTTCCGTAGACACTTCCGGGCTTTCACGACTGTGGCAATGCCAACAATGGCACCACTACGATGATCTTAAACTGATAAGGATTCCCCACTGGGGAGAGGGAACGCACGATTTTCGGGTTGCAGAGAACTTTCCGCTTGATACCTAGATAACCAAGTCCATGTCAACGACCATGTCAAAACTTACAAGAGTATTGCATAAACCAATAGAGGCATTGCATCAACCCATAGGCATCGGATAATACAAAGGCCAGCGAGAGGTTTACCATAATTAAGGTAACTGTCGTAGAGTCAAAGATGTGACTCTTGTGGTGCAAGGGTAAAAAGAGGTAAGGTGACGACTCAGTACAAGAAATACCCTTTAAACGATAAAATAAGAAACCCATTCAAATTAAACCATATAAGTCACTACATCGAATATTCGCAAAAGTTTTAATCACCATCATTGTTTATACGAAAACAACTGAAAGAAAAATAACTAGATAAACGATTGAAAGACGAGTCAGTCATCCACGTCACCATCCCCGAGGTCACTACCATCATCATCGTCTCCGTCATTATCCGAGACCTCCTCTGGCTCTTCTTCCTCCTCTTCCGGCTCTTCCTCCTCCTCTTCGGGTTCTTCATCAGACTCTTCCGCCTCTGGTTCGGGAGGTGCCGGGACTGGGGCTGGCTCGGGTTCAGGTGCGAAGCGGGCTTCCTCCAACTGATGGACCCTCCAATCCATCATACCTATCCTTTCGGCATGCGAGTTAAGCCTTTCATGATCCACTCGAGCGTCTCTCAGTATCAGACCTTGTACCTCACGCCCTTTTAGGGCTTCTGCCTTCAAGTCAGTAGTTCTCCTAATAAGTTCCTGTATCTGCTTCTCTTGAGCTTCCAATCGCCCTCCTTGGGTATCAACCTTTCTTAGTAATTTCTGATTTTGCTCCATTAAGACTTGGTTTTGTTCTATTAGAATCTGGTTATAATCTCGGAGGGCCTTACTCACAGCCGACTCGGCCTGAGCGCTGAGGGAGTTAACTGGTAGTGCATGCGTAGGTCGGGAGGACGACTCCCCGCCCTGTGCGAGTCTCTTCCTATAAGCAGCACGCGTCTCCATCTGACGCGGGGGTGAGTGGGTATCAGCGGGTGCCTTCCCTGGCGCCCGGGATTGGTCGGAAGATGCGGACGGTGTAGACATGCCTGTCGAGTTGATGACGTAACGCAAGTTAAACGAAAGAATGCACACTCACAACGTTTCAAAAGAGGGTATTAACGCAGAAAGGAAAAAAAAATGACAGAAAGAGTAAGCACACAAGGTTTCAATCAATAATTGCTACGTCCGTTTCCTCGTCCACTCATGTTTCTATAATAGGAGAATGAAACGAATTTAGGCGTCGAGAACGAGAAAAGTATTCAGGTTTATCATGTTAGGGGCGATTAACTACTATGTTCATACACAAACAGGGAAGAACCCCTCTTACACTCGTTAAGCCTCATTGGGATTTGCATGCACCACGCGTTGTTATTATGTGTGTACCCATGATAATAAGGCGGTTTGCATGCTCCTCTCAATGCTTCTTAACTTATGTTTGAAGTTTCTCCCACTCCAATCAACACAAAATAAGCAATACCAACAAGTTTAGAATTTACTAAATGCAAGTGTTATGTTGCACTATCAATGTGTCATGATGCCTATCATGTCGTATCGTGCATGCTATAGTTACGTTTACTAGGCATATAAAGCATACGCTAACGAGGAACGAACCTTGCAGTCTGAAGCTGAGTGTCATGGTCATTGTTTGGATCAATTCGGTTATAGTCTGGTTTTATGAAAACGTTTTTAAAACCGAGTTCTCTATAACCAGTGGCTCTGATACCAAACTGTCACACCCCCAAATTTACCACCTAGGGCGCGTCCCTATTGGAGGTGCAACGATCCAACAAGAGCCACCAATCATATCAAACACAAGTCATAATGTATTGAAATGCCCAGTTGAAATGAATATAACGTTTGACAAGTTTAACCAAAACCAAAGTATTGAGCGGAAGCATAAATGTGTAAATGTATCAAACCAAATCAAAGTAATTGTTTATTATGACCACAACCACTCCAGCAGCATCAGACAGCAAGCTCCCCAGTTCCTTCAGTAATTACCTACAAGCATGTAAACAAGTGTGTCAGACTACGCTGGTGAGTTCAAGGTTTGTGTTTGTTTACCAAGTTGTGTTACCGATCAAGTGAGTAAAACAGTTTGCAAAATGATGTGTTGCTTGTTGTTATGATGTTTGACGTTTTGATGTTTTCGATGTTGTTATTACTCGAGTACCGAATGGCCAGATGATATGTGATTGCCAACCCCAATGCCTCTATCAAAGCATTGGTCATGTTTTAAGGTAATTAGTTCACGCCCGTTCCCCTTGAACGTCGTGAGGGTGCCAAACCTAATAGCGCTATCAACTAATAACCCCCGTTGCCCTACAAGCAACGTGCCGGTAGATGTAGTGGTCTTACAATGATAGAAAAACTGAGTACAATAACCAACATCCCATTACCCATGCATTCCTCATCGGAACGTTACCCGTTAACCCTTCACTGGGATCCATGCTTGAGAAAAGAGCAATGAACTCACCTTTGGTTTGCTCGGTATGTTATTCACGTATTCAAGTTGATCAATCAAGTCCTAGCATGAGTACCAGTATCTATCAGTTTCAAGTTTACTTATACGTTGCTCACATTTACACACATAGTATACATTCAACAACAAACATGATATATCACTTAATCACTCAGTGCACGTAGCGGTTCATAACACATATTTAGGTTAACAAGCTATCATACAGCAACACATGTAGTACATAGATATAACTCGGTATCACACCATTATATTCCAAATAAGAGGGATCAACAATTAAAGTCAAACATTTATATACATTTATACAATAATCAGCCCCACAGGTAGTCGGCCCATTAGCAAGCAACGAAATGGACTTGGCTGGTGACCCGAGGTCACGCAGCCGTCCACATACTTATGAATCCAGCAGCCGCTATTTTCTATCCCCCATTACCCAGTTATAACCCAATCCATGCGATTCCCTTTTTATAACACTCGGCCCAGTAGGGACTTGTGTTTGGGCCTGTGTAATCCCAGCTTCTTACGTGTCCTAGTAAACAACCCAAAATAATAAACTAAATAAACCAATTCTTTGTTGAGTCTTTCCCTTACCCTCACCCACTGTTCCGTATCCCAATTTACAAATCATGCATTAGCTCAAAGATGGCAGTTCATAAATCACACAATCACACATGCATTGATCAAGAAACTATATTATATGATTTATACACTTAACAAATCATGCATTAGCAACCCTACGACACCAATATCCAATCTCATGCAATTAAACACATATACACTACAGCTTCTATACTAAACCGCATGCATTCATACATATACATTAAATTTTGAAGCCCTCGACACTCTATAACTATCAACAGTTAACCGAGCACGATATCCATCATCATGTACACATCTCGCAAGTAATTAAGTCAATACTCAACACACCGATACTTGTATGGATTCATGTTATTAAATCCGAAGTTGAACCGGACGAACATACACTCGTACGCGTTTAAACCTTTCCGACGGTTTTCATGTGTAACTACGGTCCTATCATCTACGCCTACAAATAGGTTCATTATCTCATCAAGCATACACGTCTTTCCAGTTAACCGTTTAATCACGACATACGATCACGCACAGTTTCATACACTTAAACAAGTTCACCGATTACGCATACATACCCCCGGTCTCGACGAAGCCGATCGTACCCTATTTACGTATAACATCCTACTTGGTTCGTACATAACAGTTTTCACACGTTTATTCACCCTACGGTTCATCTACGCGATATATACACAGATTTTCTATCTAACACATAAACTTTTCACATACAACTCAACATGTACGATTCACATTCAATATTCATGCATATGTTTGGGTCGCGTGAACAGAATCTGGTGTCATACACTCACACACACGGCTTCATTAACATAATCACATATACGTTCGATTTCATGTAGCATTCATCCATACAGTTTTCACACATAACATGCATACACCTATGCTCTTTCCAGTCCCTACATACTCATACCGAAAACGGGAGATCGAACGAAGATCATGACGATTACATAACACTAGGGTGCAAACTAAAAGGAGCGAAGGTTCTTACCGGTGACCGGCGGAGGCTGAACTCGTCGGAGAAGACGATGGTGGTGACCGGTTCGTCGTAGGATCTCGAGTAGGAGGGGAATAATTGCGGTGGTGAGTTCTGCCGTAGGGTTCGTGTTTTAAGCGTGAGGGTTTACTAACCAGGTCGCTCGATCCACCAGGAGAATGCCTCGGGGGGGGTTTCTTGTCGCACGTACGTAGAGTATGGAAGCAATAGGGTTCGCTTTTGGTTTTGTATTTTATCTACTCAACTAACATATTACCTATATATCCAATATGAGGGTTTGGGGCGCAAACTGTGGGTTTGTTTGTTAACATGGTAAATTGTAAAATAATAAGGAAGTCAAAACAAAGTGGGCCGAACAATACTTGCCAAGATTAAGTTAAAGTAAGTGGGCTGCCAAGATTAAATTAAAACAAGTGGTGTATTTGGGCTCGGGTGTGAAGATGCGGCCTAGTTAATGTGCGGCCCAAATGTCAAAACATTATTTAATACGTTATTGTACCAATCAATCTAACAAGGTTAGAGAAAGATAACGAGAAGCAAAGATCGAAGGATGGAACGTCACTGACCTTGAAAGTTCGGGTTGTCACATCATCCCCAACTTGAAAGAAATTTCGTCCCGAAATTTAGCAAACAGTCACTGAGGAAGCTAGTTTTGTTAAGCGTTTTCGCGGGGTGTCACAGTGACGCCCTAGGCAAGTCCCATATCAGCCGTGGCCAGGAGAGTTTATTGGTTTATAAGACATTCCCCCCCCCCTCTTATATCACCAACGCGTTTTGGGCTTAGATGGCTGTGGAGCACATGAAAACTCTATAGTTAAGCGTGCTCAGATGAGAGTAGTACTAGGATGGGTGACCCCCTGGGAAGTCTCCACCGGGTAACAAAAAGAATCCGTGAGTTCCTGAACTGACAACCCATCTAGGTTAAAGCAGACAATATTAATGGTGCGAGGGGTCGAATGTTACAGTTAGCCTCCCAAAAAAACTTGGAGGAAACACCAATCGTGGAAAAAGTTTTCATTCAACAAAACTCCTTTATACATGAAAATGAAAATGAAAATGAAGATGAAGTAAACCAATGGTTTAAACAAGGCTCAAACTATTGGCACACTCAATGTGCCTATGCAGCGTATAGGGTTATATAAAAATTAGTGTCTGAATGATGTCAATTTTGGTCTGGCTGCTCCTATACGTTACGTATAGGCCTATATGCGACGTATATAAGTGTTTATTTAAAAACATTTATACAATATTAATCATTTTAGCAAAGTTTTATAAAAATATAAGTTTTCCATTTTAAATAAATAAAAAAGTAAGTATTTCTTACAAACTTTTTTATGCAACATTAATCATTTTTATACGATGAATATCATATCATATAGTATAGGTCACGTATTGACCTCGCATAAGCCTATAAGTGCGATATAGTATCGTATAGTATAGTATAGTATAGGTCTCGTATAGGTGTAGTATCGTATAGTATAGGTCCCATATAAGCGTCGTATAGAACTATAGATGTAGTATCGTAGGCATACACAAGACGTATAAGGGACCTATACGAGATTTATACTACATTATACGATACTATACGATACGATACTATACGATAAGATACGATACTATAGGATACGATATAACACCCGTATAGACATATAGGTGTAGTATAGGTCCCATATAGGACTATAGGTACGGTTTAGGTCCCGTGTAGGTCTATAGGCATATACAAGACCTATAAGGCACCTATACGAGACTTATAGTATACACTATACGATACGATGCAATATGATACGATACGATACTATATGATACCATACAATACCCGTATAAGCCTGTAGGTGTAGTATACGTCCCTTGTAGTCCTATAGGTGTGGCTTAGGTCCCGTATAGGCCTATAGGAACATACAAAAGCTATAGGGAACCTATATGAGACTTATACTATACACTATACGATATGATACTATACGATATAATACAATACGATACTATATGATACCATACAACACCCGTATAGGCCTATAAGTGTAGTATAGGTCTCGTATAAGCCTATAGGCATATACAAGACCTATAAGAGACTTATACTATACACTATATGATACGACACGATACTACATCCATATATAGGCCCATACGAGGTTTATATGAGAATTATATTATATGATACGATACTTAAAAATGTTTTTAAAGTACTTATTATAGAACTTTGCTAAAACGATAAATAATGTATAAAATTGTTTCCTAAAAAAACCCACCCTTTATATACGCTACGTATAGACCTATATATACACCATATGATACGATACTACACCTATAGGCCTATACGAGACGATACTACACATATATGCCTATACATGACTTATACTACACTATAAGGTATGATACGATATGATACAATATTATAATACACGTATAGGCCTATACGAGATTTATACTACACTATATGATACGATACTAAATCCATAGGCCTATACGAGAACTATATTATACTATACGATAGAATACTTAACAATGTTTTTTACTACACTATACGATACTATACGATAGAATACTTAATAATGTTTTTACTACACTATACGATACGATAGGATACAATATTATATTACACGTATAAGCCTATACAAGATCTATACTACACTATATGATACGATACCACATCCATATGCCAATACAAGACCTATATTATACTATACGATAGAATACTTAACAATGTTTTTATTTATCTATTTTTAAAAATTACTTATTATAAAAGTTCGCTAAAACGATAAATAATGTATAACAATGTTCCTTAAAAAAAACACCCTTTATATACGATGCGTATAGGCCTATACGCGGTGTATATAAAGGGACAAATTCTCACATCATATCAGAGTTTCTCTTAGAAATTGAAAAAGGTGGCTATACGCCACGTATAGACCTATACGCGTCGTATATAAAGCTAGAGTTTGGTGTGCAAATAGGCATTTTGGTGTGCAAATACATACACCCTTAAACAAACTTAAACAATCATGGAGATCATTACGTACGTACTACCTAAAGAAGCATGCATGCATGCATAAAATTAGGAAAAGTATGCAGTTGATGACTTGTTATTAGAAATTTAATGCAAGCAGCGCATAGGTTTCTGGATTGTTATTAGAAATTAATGCAAGCAGCGCATAGGTTTCTGGATCATGCAACTGGGCCGAGACGGGTCGGGTTGGGATGTATGGATCTCCTGATTGGGCCTGAGTTGGATCCTTTGCATGGGTTGCATGGCAGGCCTGGATTATATCAGGAAAGGAAGCTGAACGCATATCTTTTTGTAGAATGAATTGAACTATATAATACTTGAAATGCAACAGTTGAGGTTTCGAGCTATGAAATGCCTGTTGGAAGTTAATCCATATAAATTCAACGAAACCTGATAAGGAAAGGGGGCATATTAGAAAAAAAAAAATTGGGAGTAAAATGGATGGGTTAATGGGTGATAATCAAAAATTCGTTTCCAGTTTGAAATTCAATACTGCAAAGTTGAGTTAGGTTGGCCCGAGAGACCCAAATACAAATTCTCGAATCAGAACTCAAATATTTGAAAACCGCAAAGTTGAGTTAGGTTGGCCCGCGAGACCCACTTTGTACCAATGAGGTTTGATATCTTTTTTTATAAATAACTTAGTCATTATTTAGCACTTCAGAACTAACAATCTTGTTGCAGATATGGTGATGCTTCTTGCATTCGTTTTCACATAAAGTAAAAACAAAAGTGTCATTTTACTACAATGTCCAACAAATATCACACAAAATATATAAAGAGACCTACACATTGTATGAACAATATCACTAAGACTAACTCCAACGCAAAATCCATAAGCACGCCCTTAATGATGTGGAATATATCCAAACTTTCAGACCCATTGAAGACTAACCAAATGGAAGGAATCCAAATGAGAAATCCGACTGCAAAGACATATTTTTTTGGTTCTTGTGCCAACTTTTCACATATTTTCCATTTTTCAGAGCCATTTTCTATTTTTTAATTTGTTTTCAATCAATTGATTTATTTACCAGTTTTATTTTGTTTACCCATTATTATGCAATTTATTAAATAGATAGTAATTGATTTACATGCAATTTATTTAATAGCTATTAACTGATTTACCAACATGATACAAAGCAAACTTTAAATATGGTTCATTTACGGTCCTTATGCAAAAAGATATATCTATGTTTTCTTAAATATAGTTTACTTTTTATTTTAAATATTACTTATTTACATACATTGATTATTCATTTAATTATTATACATTTTAATTATTTAGGTAATAAAATTTAAAGAAAAAATGGACAATAATGTGGAAAATGTAAGGATATGTAAGAATGTTTGTATGGTTGAAAAATGTTTTTTTTTTATTTTAGATATTACCTATTTACTTGTATTAACTATTTAATCAATGAATTACTTAGATACATTTCAATAATTTAAGTAATTGAATTTAAAGAAAAAACAGGTGATGATGTGGAAAATCTAAGTATGTGTAAGGATATTTGTATGGTTGGAGATGAAATTGAGAGGTTTTAAGGATTTGTAAGGATTTTTAAGGATTTGTATGGATATGATGTGGCAGCTGACTAGGCAACTAAGGACGTCTAAGGGCCTCCTTAGCATTGGAGATAGTCTAACCTATAACATTATCTTAACACCCTACACCCCTGCCCCAACTCAGACTTTGACCCTCAACTCCTAAATCATTTGGTTGAAACTTGAACACACCTTAGATTAAGATTAGGTAGAGATGGTATGTATTACTGTTTAACCTAGTAGGAAACCCAAAAACTCAAATAAGTAGTCTCGAACCGGCGTCTTCAGGTTGTGGAGCGTAAAATGGTATGTCGATGACCTATTTATTTAGTATTAATGGTACGAAGGAATGTGTCCATCACACTGAAGGTGTTGCCCGTTGCTCGCCATGACTGAAAACGGGTTAATTGAAAACCATAAGGACTTCAAATACTTCTTCACTAATGATTTATAAACATCTCTTTTGGGCCTGTCACTTGTGATCAGTTTGCTGGACCTGGGCTTCAACATCAGTAGACTTCTGGGCTGAGTTCACATTTGCATGGGCAGACGTATCATCCCCGACCCTACCCGACCCAGGACCAAGAGTCTTTCTGATCAGATAGACATTACTGGAACTCTTCGAATACTTCTTCTTCACTAATGATCTATAAACATCTCCATCATAAATTTCTGTATATTTGAATTTACCTTAATTGAAAACCATAAGGACTTCGTCATGAAGTTGAATAAAGTAATTCTGTTATTAAAAAAAAAACCCTAAAGACAAAACACAGTAAATAACTAGTAGTAATAATAGAAATTTGAATCATAAGACATTCACATAAATTCAACTAAGACGTCACTAAAATAATTCGTGAAGATGTAGTAATGTAAATAAGTAATTATAAACTATCAATTAGTAACACATCTTTAAGATTTTGTACATAATGCTTTGGTTGATATAAATGGTTTATAAGAAACCCATAGGCTGCTAACTCATAAGGCCGGAGGGTGTGGGGGTGTCACCCCCGCCAACTCATCATCTATAACGCCTCGGGGCGCTATACCTCCTCTACACTATAAATAAGCAACAACATTTAGCTTAGGGTGATTGTATCCTTGGCTTTGGGTGTGTTTCAAAAAAAAAAAAAAAGATTATGTGGTTATGCTTCATACATTTATATTTGTATACTATTAATTTGGAACATTTGTATGCATGTTTGGTTGTAAATTGTGCTTAAGTGGTTGTACCCTAATCAAATAATAGTTTCACTATCATACCATATTCAATTAGTTTGATCCACTCTAAGTTGTGTTGTTTTATTTGTAAATTATTATTATTTATAATAATCTAATTAATTTAGCCAAAATTTTGTATAAATATAATTTGCAACATATTGATGCAATGGTTGTTGTAATGTATGCATTATGGTTTTTATAGTGGTAATGATATATATTATATATAGATTACGATGAATCTGTCAAACGGGAAAAATAGACGCGGGTTCATCGTAACGTGCGAGTGCTATATGAACTTAGTTATTTTATTCTATGTTTTACGTTTCGGTTTAGTTTCTTCACATTAACACACTGCAACTTCAGTGTCGGTGGTCGCTAGCAGTAGTGTGGCCTTAGTGCTCGCCCCCGCCGCAACGCGGGTGCTACTTAATACTAGTTATGTACCAATATTAACTAATTATATGTACAATATTAACTAAAGCAGGGTCGTCGCTGGAAATAAAAAAAAAAAATTGGCCCTATTCGAGATAAAAAATTTGGCCGCTATTTGCAAATATTCATATAATATAAACTCATCAATCATTCAATCAAATATATAAATACTAAAAACTCATAATACTACAATAATTCACTACTAGAAAATTGAGGATTTCCTACCAAAATTACCGACTAAAAAAATTTAGTCGGAAATTTCCGACCGCTTACCGACAAACTTCCTACTAGAATAAAAGTCAAATATTAGCAACCAATTTCCGACCGCTTACCGACAAAGAAAAAAGTCGTCGGAAATTTGAAGGAAAGTTCCGACTAAATTCCGACAAAAAAAAAACTATAAAAAAAGAAAAACATTGGTTGGAAAGTAGTCGGAAATTTCCGACAATTTTCCGACTAAAACCATTATTTTTTTTTTATTTAATTATATTGAGCTATGTATACGCATGTGAATGTATTTGCTTGTGTCTATGTACATGTAGGTGTAGGTGTAGGTGTATGTATATGACTCGGAGTATACACACACACATATATACCTATATATAATTATAGAATATTAAAAGACAAGTTTAAGTAATTAGTCTCGATAGCGTACACGCACGTATGAATGTGTATAATACGTATAAGTTGGTAAAGTAAGAGTTTTTCATGTATAACTAAGGTGTACAAAATACGTAATGAAAAAAAACCATGTTAGAAGGTTGAAAAACCGAAAAAACGGATACGGATGTCGGAAAATGGTCGGAAATTTCCGACCAGTTACCGACGAAACATAACATTTGGTCGGAAATTTGTCGGTAATTTCCGACTAAAACATTTATTTTTTCATATTTAATTATGCGGTGGTGTATATCTATATATATAAACGTATTTCTTGTCTCTATATGTATGTGTATGTGTGTATAAGTATGTAGTTGTATCGGTGCATACACACATACATATACATATATACACACTTATACAATAGGAAAAGCTTCGTTTAAGTAATGGGTCCCGACAGCGTACACGCACGTATGAGTGGTTATAATTATACGTATAAGTTGGTAAAGTAAGAACTTTTCATGTATAACTAAGGTGTACAAAATACGTAATAAAAAAACCATGTTAGAATGTTGAAAAACCGAAAAAACGGATATGGGTGTCGGAAAATGGTCGGAAATTTCCGACCAGTTACCGACGAAACATAACATTTGGTCGGAAAGTTGTCGGTAATTTCCGACAAATTTCCGACTAAAACATTTATTTTTTCATATTTAATTATGCGGTGGTGTATATCTATATATATAAACGTATTTCTTGTCTCTATATGTATGTGTGTATAAGTATGTAGTTGTATCGGTGCATACACACGTACATATACATATATACACACTTATACAATAGGAAAAGCTTCGTTTAAGTAATGGGTCCCGACATCGTACACGCACGTATGAGTGGTTATAATTATACGTATAAGTTGGTAAAGTAAGAGCTTTTCATGTATAACTAAGGTGTACAAAACGCGTAATGAAAAAACCATGTTAGAATGTTGAAAAACCGAAAAAACGGATATGGGTGTCGGAAAATGGTCGGAAATTTCCAACCACTTACCGACGAACATAACATTTGGTCGGAAAGTTATCGGAAATTTCCGACAAATTTCCGACTAAAAACATTTATTTTTTCATATTTAATTATGCGGTGGTGTATATTTATATATATATAAACGTATTTCTTGTCTCTATATGTATGTGTGTATAAGTATGTAGTTGTATCGGTGCATACACACGTACATATACATATATACACACTTATACAATAGGAAAAGCTTCGTTTAAGTAATGGGTCCCGACATCGTACACGCACGTATGAGTGGTTATAATTATACGTATAAGTTGGTAAAGTAAGAGCTTTTCATGTATAACTGAGGTGTACAAAATACGTAATGAAAAAAACCATTTTAGAATGTTGAAAAAACCGAAAAAATGGATATGGGTGTCGGAAAATGGTCGGAAAATTTCCGACCACTTTCCGACGAAACATAACATTTGGTCGGAAATTTGTCGGTAATTTCCGACCAATTTCCGACTAAAACATTTATTTTTTTCATATTTAATTATACGGTGGTGTATATCTATATACACAAACGTATTTCTTGTCTCTATATGTATGTGTATTTGTGTATAAGTATGTAGTTGTATCGGTGCATACACACACATACATATACATATATACACACTTATACAACAGGAAAAGCTTCGTTTAAGTAATGGGTCCCGACAGCGTACACGCACGTATGAGTGGTTATAATTATACGTATAAGTTGGTAAAGTAAGAGCTTTTCATGTATAACTAAGGTGTACAAAATACGTAATGAAAAAACCATGTTAGAATGTTGAAAAACCGAAAAACGGATATGGGTGTCGGAAAATGGTCGGAAATTTCCGACCACTTACCGACAAAACATAACATTTGGTCGGAAAGTTGTCGGTAATTTCCGACCAATTTCCGACTAAAACATCTATTTTTTTCATATTTAATTATGCGGAGGTGTATATTTATATATAAATGTGTTTCTTGTCTCTATATGTATGTGTATGTCTGTATTAGTATGTAGTTGTCTCAGCATACGTATACATACATATATACACACACACACGCGTTTATACAATAGTAAAAGCCTAGTTTAAGTAATGGGTCCCGATAGCGTACATGCACGTATGACTGGGTATAATTATACGTATAAGTTGGTTGAGTAAGAGCTTTGTATGTATAACTAAGGTGTACAAAATACGTAATGAAAAAACCATGTTAGAAGGCTGAAAAATCGAAAAAACGGATATGGGTGTCGGAAAATGGTCGGAAATTTCCGACCACTTACCGACGAAACATAACATTTGGTCGGAAAGTTGTCGGTAATTTCCGACCAATTTCCAACTAAAACATCTATTTTTTTTCATATTTAATTATGCGGAGGTGTATATTTATATATAAATGTGTTTCTTGTCTCTATATGTAAATGTGTTTCTTGTTTCTAAACCCACAAACTTTGTTTTAGATTCGTATCGTGTTTTCGGGTTGTGTTAGAAATTCACACATCTAATGAGAAAGAACAGGTTCGTTTACATGACACACACCAACTTACCCACTCAAACCCTATCTATTTAATCAACCTTATCTCTTCCCCTTATTCATCTCCACAAAATTCAAAACCCTAGCCCCCATTTAGTTTTCCCTCAACACACACAATCTGGACATCTAGAGAAAGCTTGAGAGTTGAAAGAAAGAGAGAGAGGCAAGATGCAGTGATGACGTCCGGCCGGCCACCTGGTCACGACGGCGCAGGGGAGGCAACTGTGGGTGCGGGTGCGGCCGGGGTTTAAGGTGACAACTGTGTGGTACTCAGCGGCTCGCGGAGGAGCGACGGCGGCGGTGCCGCCAAACTCGAGGGGATGCACGACCACTGCAGTGGCGGTATTTGGTGCGGTGGTGTATTGAACACCGATTTGATATCTAAACGCACAAGGTTGGACACCGATTTGAAGAAACCCTAACCTAATTGCAGGTTTGTTCGTATATTTGTTCTTGATCTTGTTTCAGTTCTTGTTCTTGTTTAAATTATGCTATAGAATCTGTTATTTTTTTGATCTTGTTTTCTACATTGGAAGTTAATGTTGGTACTTGGATTTGTGGTCTATTTGATAGGAGTTTTAGAATTGTTGTTTTGGTTAGGCGTTTTGGAATAGTTTTAGAATTGTTGTTTTGGTTAGGGTTACATGGATTTGCGATTTATTTGGTGGAGGTTTTAGAATTGGTGTTTGGTTAGGGGTTTTAGAATGGGTCCCTAACTTTCTCATGTAGATAGGAACTACAGGCCACCCTCACCCTCTTATCGTCCACTTGATTTAAAGCAAAACTATGTTGCTGCTGCAGGTTTAGATCTTCAATTGACCCTGAGCTCCAACTCCATCATATAAACAATTTTTGCTCGATCACCACCTCGGATCATGGCCATACGCATGTAAATTAATATTCAAACATTTCTTTTTTAATGAAGAGATCAGAGCATCATAAATATATTTACTGGAGTATTTTTTTTTTTCAATTTCCCTTCTTAGGCCATCCGTAGTCATAAAGCCCTTTGTGGGGCGTTATGCGACACGTGTCGTGCCACGTCACACAGGGGCGTTATATCACTAGAGCCCGTAGTCATAAAGCCCCTACCCATCAATACCTAATTATTAATTTTCGTTTTTATTAATTAATTATAAAAACCTTGCTTTCTTTTGATTGGTCCAAACTTTGAAAACAACCCCTATCACCGGCGTTATATATATGGCGCCACCCAACTTTTTTTGTCTCATAAAGCCCCTCGTAATGGTGTTTGGGGCTTTATAGGGGCATATAACGCCCCACTACACATGCTCTTATCTATTAGTTTATTTTTGTATCATGGCCGCCAACCTATTATTTTGTATAGTGCAAGAAAGATATATTTATATTAGTATCATTTATGTTGCTTGATCACTAGGGTTTCTTTGGAAGAGAACCGAAGATTAGGGAACCTTTCTTTTCATGACCTTTTGTTTATTGATTATTCTATTTTAAATTATTTCTTCAGAAGTTACATACTCGATCTTATATGTTTTATTTAGTTTTCTCTAGCAATCCAAGAGTTGATTAAGTGTGACAACAATTTATTCTTGTATCACCTTGACACCTTCTAGGTAACTATGTATTAAGATAATAAATATAATAGAAATATAAAAGTAGTAGGTGAAAAATAATAGTTACTACGTCGAAACCAAACAACATTTTTCTTCTCCTAGAATTAATTATTTTTCTTCTCATTATATATATTGTTTTCTTGATATTTAAAACTAATAGTAATAGTAATTCCACATGAAAGATAGAAAATTATATAAACAAGTTAATTGGTTAACAGTCAACACACGAAGCTAGTTTACATTTCAATATTGTTTTTAAACCTTAATACTTAATTGTAATATTATCGACGCAATAAGTTGTGAATGTAAAAGTTTTCAACATGTCTTTGTGATTGTTCTTGATTCTATTTCTATTAGAAGTGGTGATATTAAAAAGTGATTTTGCATCTCTTATCAAAATAACTTTCAAAACATCGAATTGAGACACAAAACCGTACTGATTGAGTTTTCTAACATAGTAGGTATATATGTTTGACAAATATTTGTTAAGTATATATTTGTCATCAGTCAAAATTATATAATGGTTAGTTCTTGATCATATCAAATGTTAAGAATACAAACAATAAGAAATTGGTAATTTGTAGCTTAACTATATTCGGATATAACTAAACGAAGAAACGGTAAAATAAAGGGGTTTCAATGATGATAGATTTGCCAAAAGTGTATCAACGTAAGTGGGAACCGTTGGTAACGAACATATTGACATATCACCGATATAATTTTGAACAAGATTACCAATGGGAGTTACCTCTTCCTCGGTTCCGGTTTTTATTTTGCTCTTTGATTTTGCAATACATGATTATGTGATTCGTTTTATGTGTTGCGTGATGACGTTTAGTTTTTTTGGCGACAATCTCCCGTGATGACGTTTAGTTTTTTTTACTAAGACAATGCAGACAGTCTCAAGTTACTGTTAAGTTGTGTTGTTTCTTTTGTTTCAGTTTGGAGACAACGAGGCATGTTTCAAGGATGACTATTACTCCAAGGAGGAGTTAAATACATCATCTATCTGGTGGGTTAATTACACTTCATTTATGTTAGTTTCTGTAATATTCTAATGATACGTGGCTTATGATGACATTATCATTGCAGTTCTTTAAAACACTTTCTTGTCATCATAGATGCAATGTGATAATTCTTATTTCTTGACCAGGTGAAGGTGTCCACTGAATTTGAATATGTAGGAGGTATGATATTATCATATTATTAAGGCTATATACAGTAATTTTTATTTAGAAGGTTGAGTGTAATCTAATTATGTGGTCAATAAAAAGGAAAATCGATAAAATGCGTTTTTTCGTTTTACATTATATCAATTAGAAAGTAATCGTGACAAATAATTTTTTTTAAATAAAAGTCATCCTTAGATCCTACAGATAGGTTTGTTAATTATATAATTGGATTAACATATTATGTCAAACGGGTTGCATCGCATGGCTTTCCTACTAGTGTGTATATATATAGTTTTTTTACTAATATTATGTATGCTGTTTAGGTGTGGAACTTGCAATCCCAAGTAGAAAAGTTAAATAAATGATTCAAAGAGGCGCAACAATCCCACACGGAAGTGTTGCAAAACCGAGTCGAAGAGCTGCAACACAAATGAGAGAAGATATGAAACGACAAATAACCGAGTTGATGAAGCAGTTTGGTAATCCTAGCAATCCTCCACCATAGTTTAGTTTTGTTTGTTGTCTTTTGCGGTTGAACTTGTAATTTAATAACCGTGGCATATTTTGTTGTTGAACCTACAATTTGACAACCGTTTTGTATTGTGTATGAACTTTCAGTTCTATAATCGTGTCGCATTTAGGATTTTTATTGGATTTTTTTCTGTATTTTTAGTAGAAAAAATCTGGATTTTTTAGTTTTTTTTTATTATAATGTTTTTAGTCGGAAATTGGTAGGAAGAGAAATTAGAAAATCTGGTCGGAAAACCGTGGAAAGGTTATGGTCGGAAAACAGTAGGAACATGTTTGTCGGAAAACAGTAGGTACACGGTGGTCGGAAAGCTGTAGGAACCTTTTGGTCGGAAAACAGTAGGAACATGTTTGTCGGAAAACAGTAGGTACACGGTGGTCGGAAAGCTGTAGGAACCTTTTGGTCGGAAAATAGTAGGAAAATGGTGGTCGGAAAACAGTAGGAAAACGGCGGTCGGAAAGTTGTAGGAAAATTATGGTCGGAACTTTGTCGGAAATAGTAACTTCTTTTTTTTGTCGGAAATTTGTCGCAAATTTAGTCGGATACTTGTCGGAAATCTTTTCCTACAAGGCTTTTTCCGACAAACCTATTTTTGTCGGAAACTGGTCGGAAACGCCGTTTTCCGACAGTTTTCCGACAAAAACCTTGGTCGGAAGCAAGGCAGTTTTTTAGTAGTGATTATTATGAAATAGATAAAACAAATTAACAAAAATAGTGTGGCAAAAATGATCAAATTATCAAACCTGCTTGCTAAGTTAATAGTGTGATTCTTCTAGCAAGCCCTTATTTTTGTTTAGACTAGTCACTTTAGCTTGTTAATTGGACCTTTTTTTAAAAACTTTTAAACACGTCCTTATTTAAAAAAACTTTGGGTCTTTTACTAGGCCCTAATTAATACAAACATTCAGAATTTTTTTTAAATATATATAAAAAAAATTTAAAAATTTTTTGGGCCCTATATTGATTTAGGCCCTGATCGCAGGCACCTTCTGCACCCCCTGATAGACGGCCCTGAACTAAAGTACATTAATTTTAACGTTATTTTACTACTTTCGTGAAAATAACGTTAAAAGAGGGGGATGGTTAATTATGCATCATGTGGTGGCGGCATGTGGTGACGTTGACAGCCGAAACACAAGGGGGTATATGCATTAATCGGTTTTTGTCTCAATTGCTGAGTGTTATGCGGCTTATGTCCAAGGCTTGATGCAAAACTACTATCGAGCCGATGGTCTCACTGGAAGCAGCCTCTCTATTTTTACGGGATAGAGATAAGGCTGTCTACAGCTTACCCTCTCCAAACCTTATCTTAGTTTTGCTATTGGTGAGATTTACTGAGTATGATGATGATGATGATAATGTTATCCGACTGCCTTTAAGTGCCTTTGAAGTTTAGACTACCATATTTTCATTTATTTAAATTCTTTACAAATGCAGCTTGCAATGATAATTAACTAAATTTTTTTGTTTATATTTTTCTTTTTCGTTTTTATTGTTATCAACTTTATGTATGTGCCGGCCGTCCCCGAGAAATCGGGGTCCCTTATAGGCGTTGTACGAGTAGAAAAATGGACCCATAATACACGGTCATCCCTAAAATTTCGCATGCCATTTGTGACTAGTTGAGTGAAATACCCAAGTTCTCATTTTAGAGAGAGGAGCTATCTTTTAGGTTTGTTGTTTAGGTGATGTGAAGATATCATCAAACTCAAACATCATGTTTAATTATTAATTAGTTACTTTTAAATCAATAAAAATGAGAAAGAGTTCACATATCGTTCTTAAAGATTTAGAAGTCTCCGTGATTATATACATGTTATCTAAAAAATTCTGCTCATATTGTTTTCTTCAAAAATGTAAGCATTGGGTATACTAAGTCAAATATTAGGTCCTTCATATTCACACCAAACACAACTTCGTCATGTAAGTATTGGGTAATACTAAGTCAAATATTCTGTCCTTTATATTCACACCAAACACAACTTCGTCATGCTGAGTTCTGAGAGAAAATTAATCAACTTTTCATGATGACCCACCAGAGAAAATTAAGTTTTTTGAACGGTAAGATTCTATGATTATAGAATGGACTAACATATGCTGTAAAAACCCGACAAAATACAAGAAAAAAGAAAAATCGACAAAACTTTATGTCATTACATCTCTTGTACTGAAGTCGTTTCATCTCTCCCACTCTCAGCTTTACATCTTACATCTACATTATTAATCCAAAGAAACGAATCTTTCTTGATATCTTCCCTCAATCTGTCTTGATATCTTCCATCAGAAGAAAATTAATTAATAATAAACTTTGGCCCACTAGAGAAAAATACTAGCATTTAAACCTCGCGTGTGCTTCCCAGCGTGCAAGGTGCCAAAATAATTCTTTATCATTGGCATGCATTTCCCAAAATTCATTGGCACTAGGTTTATCTTTTTCTTCTTTTTAACGGTGTACGGTTAGGATATTGTTAACATGAGAATTTTTTAACCTAGGGTCATACATGAGAATTCTAGAGCCTTTAGGGGCCCTGTGCGACTAGTAAAAATAGGCCCTTAAATTTTTCTTTTGCCTGGTCATTATTGTGCGGCTAGTAAATATATATTTACTAGGTTACAGACCAATGGGTTGAATAAAAAATATTAAACACTTAGTAATAAGATTTGAAAATTACATTTATACCGTACACATTTAAAGTATGAAATAAAGCTAGTTAAAGTTCTCAATAAACATGTAAGTAGAAATTCTGATGTTGAATTTAATAAAAAAATCATGATTATTATTTTACATTTTTAAATTAGTCCACTGAAAACCAAAGTTAATATATAAAAAAGGAATAACACGTGGCATAGTTTTCAAAACTAAGGGGCTGTTTGTTTACCTCTTAATGAAACTCTTAATGGTTCAGTACTTAATTGTTCAGACTGTTTGTTTCACGAGCAGATGTCTGAATGGTTTAGACATTTGCATCTGAATGGTTAAGATTTATACAGAGTCTGAATGGTTAAGACCTCTAACCTGAATTGGTCAGACATTTGCCTTTGAACGGTTAAGCATTATACAGGCTCTTAATGGTTCAGACATCTTACTGGTTCAGCACTTAATGGTTCAGACTTCTTACTGGTTCAGCACTTAACAATTCAGATGTTGACAAACAGCCCCTAAAATAGTTAAACTTCATTTAATAATATAACGTGTCCTAGCTTGTTGCTTTTTCGTTAACTTCCCAATAGGCCTGTAAACGAACCGAACGTTCATGAACTGTTCATGAACTTGTTCGGCGGGAAGTTCGTTTATGTTCGTTTATTTAATAAACAAACAAACACAAACAAAAAATGTGTTCCTTTAATTGTTTAATTAAATGAACGAACATGAACACACCTTGTGTTCATTCATTTATGTTCATGAGCGTTCGTTTAAATTTTAGTAAATACATAAATAGTTATCCACTTGGGAATAGCCCAGTGGTGTTGATGAGTTTAGATAGAGCTTAGGATAGGAGAGGTTAGGGGTTCAATCCCCGTGGTGTGCAACATTAGCCATTAAAAAAAAACATAAATAGTTAGATTTATATAAATATTAGGTTTTCTAACTACTTATATTAATATGACTAATTAGTATATTTATGAACTCTAATTTAGATGTGTTTTCGGATGAATTGTAATATATTAGACTTGTTTGTTCAATCATGTTAATTTATGTTTGTTTATGTTTATTCAAATATGTTCATTTAATTTTTTTTGTTTATGTTCATTTGTGTTCGTTAATGTTCGTGAACTGTTCGTTTAGGCTTTTAAACGAACGAACATGATCGAACACGAACATGCTCGATTTCTTAATGAACGAACACGAACAAAAAATGTGTTCGTTCATATTAATATAATATATCTATTAACTTCATCTTCTTCAAAGTTGTTGCTGCAAGTTTGGTCGACCGGAATTTTCGTTTCCGACAACTAGAAAAATATAATATCATCTCATCTTTACCTATTCTCAGAGGTGTCCTAAGATATGCTCAAGAGTATCCCCAATAAATAAAACGGAAATGAAAAAGAAAATTACACTTCACCAAGAAAGTTGAGGGGTATCTCGGGCTACCCCTAGCTCCCACATAGATCTGCCCATGCCTCCAAGAGAAGCAAAGCTTCCCACCTCCCCTTAACCACTAGGCCAAAAGATCATTGGTACTTGGTTTATCATTTGTTCATGCATTTCCCAAGATTCATTGGCACGTGGTTTAATCAAACAAAGTGATAAATGAACTTGTTCTTAGGAATAATGGATTTTAATAATCCAAACTATTAGCCGTTGGCCGGCAACGTCCCAACTTTAAAAATAACCAGCGGTGATCCCACCTTTTCACATATTGTAAACTAATGGATCTTTACTAACAGACCTTAATTTCTTTTTGCCCCTTATCCTTTTCGGTTTAGTAAAGGTCCATTGATTTACAATATATGAAAATGTGGACCACCACTTGTTATTTTTAAAGTTGGGACCGTTGCCGGCCAACAGCTAATAGTTTGGATGATTAAAACTCATTATTCCTTATTCTTAAACTTATCTTTACAGCTTCAAAACAAATAAAGTTATAAATGAACTTAGACCACACGGTGTGGAGGGCCTTGAAGAAAGGGCGTAGAGCGACATGTGCCAACAATGTCAGTATGGTGGTGTGAAGAAAAAAACATGGGGTGGGAAAGTGGAGTGAAAGAGAAAAAAAAATTAAAAAAATTAAACAGAACCAATCAAAACAAACCTAAACTACAACCACCAATCAAGAGCCTCCACCCCACCCACACATTTGCCCCCACGCCGGTGGAAATCCTCAAGCCCTACCCACAACGTCGACCTTTACGCCATACGCGGGGTGGTGTTCCTGGCGTGGTGGGACTTCCACATCCACACAGTATGGTCTTATTCTTAAACTTACCTTTACGACTTCAAAAGTTAAATCAAAATAAAATAAATATCCAAATGAGTAAAACGTTTGTTGAGGTTACTTGAAAGACTTTTGAAATGGGTTCTATTATCGGCACATTAGGGCCCCTTAAATCGACACCAGCAATACAGGTCGTATAGGCCTATACGACCTGTATTATGTAATTTCAATTTTCAAGGTTTGGCAAACGCTGACAATCTCTTCCCATGCCTGCCTTATACGAGTCATATAGGCCTATACAACTCGTATTGAGACCATGTTGTCTTTCAAAACTGACAAATAAGGTTCACATGCAAACCCTATATGGGTCGTATATCGTGTACGAAGTTAGCTTTCTGTCACTGTTGAGTGACAGAAAGTGATGGATGGAACATTATGTCAGCCCTATACGGATCGTATAGGGCTATACGACCCGTATTGGCCCAACAAATTTGAAAACAACTTTCTAGCTTTATATTCGACGAAGCAGACGAAGGAAATCAAATTTATTCTTCTCCTTCTCTCGTTCTTTTCTTGATCGATTCCATTATATCTTGGTTCAACCTCAATTACGTTTTTGACGAGTCCTCCAGCAACAACACGTGCACGTTTATTCCAGAAAGCAGTAATGTACAATATTTATTAACTTGTTTTGTTTGTTTTACTAATGAAATACTTACCACACCATTGTTTTAGTAGGGGTCTGTTGTCCTAGATTCTTACAATGGGAGAGTAAATGGTGATCATGTGGAGGAGGTCGTGTCCGGGTTTCATTCCCATCAAAAGGAATCGTTGTTTCCAGACTTGAATGAGGTAATCATTTATTCACATATTTGTATTTAGGGGTAAATTTACCATTATCATTTACTCATTGTTTTTTAGTTTGTTGTGCCTCGCGAACCGTTGTTGCCAGACCTGAACGAGTTAAACATTTGTTTACTTATTTTAAATTAGATGTTAGATGTATCGCCATCTTTTAACCGTTGGTTTTTTCCTGGTTGTTGTGCCTAGCGGTGATTGCGGTTATGGGTTTACAGATTGTGAATACGATTATGGTGCCGCGTCCGGACAAGAAAACTATGGCAATAATCTTTCTTTAGTGATGCCTCGTACGTACAACAAGACGTTGGGGAGTATTCATATGTCCAAGAATCATTGGGTGGCAAGCAACTCACTTACTCGGCTAGAGGCACGGATCGACGCCCATCATGCCTGTCACACCCCGATTTCCACGTGTCTCACCAGTGGGCCCGGTGGGGGATTACCGTGACGTAGTTGGCAACAATATAGTCAAACCACACAATATATGAATGCACAGCGGAAGCAAAAGATAAATATATTTTATTCCGAATAAAAGTAATATCCAAGTATTACAACGGAAAGTAAGGGATCCACAGGCAGATCTATAAACATTGTTCTACAGACTTTAGACGCCTAGAACTTGCAAGATTCCTTATTAATGTCCTGAGCAGCTTCCAGCCTATTACGTACTTGTACCTGTCACTTAGACTTTTGAAAATACGTCAGTTTTCACTGGTAAATACACCCAACTGACTCATTTGAAAAGAGTTTAGAAAAATTGGTTTAGATGCACTAGGCACAAATTATTTGACACTTTGATTAAAATGCACAGAGGCAAAATTAATCTTTTATAACTTGAGACAATCATAATTATGATCTTGTATACAGATTTACATGTTCGTTGTACGTTCAGGGCCCGATGTAGAAACCGAGTCATGATTAATAGACACATCACAAGTATAGGCCCACTGAGCGTGAGATACCGTTTCCCTTATGCAACTGTCAGGTGTATGCCTACACCCCGTGCATAACACGTGACCATTTTATAATACAATGATGTCAAGGATATCCGGGACATGGTCATTAACCCCTAAAGGCTTTTATTTCAAACAATACAGATCAAACCGGGTTACCTCAATAATTTAATCACAATCCGATTAAATATTCAATACCCGACCAAGCGGTATTATTATACCGTATCCCAAGCCCGTATAGGGAAATAAGTTAAGAGTATTTACCTGAGCTAGCTCCTGTCTTAAAATAGCAAGAATAATAACTCAGCCGTATTCACTTAAGTAAGCGTAGGTACAATTTACCGGAAGGCTCTAGTCAGGAACGATGGTATAAATAACCAATTAGAATGCTAACGGGTCTTTAATTAAGCCTAAGCTTAGACCGGTTAGTCTTAAAGAATTGTTGCGGTTTAATCGCGTGAAAGGCGAAAACCGTGAATGGAGTGTGATTTTGACCCAACAAGTTTTAATACTTGTTTCATATGGGTATAAAAATCATACTCTGGATTTTGGGGTTAAAACAATATAGTTTGACCCGTTTCGGCTAAATTATGTAAACCAGTTACATAAGCCGAACCGTGCGCGCAATAGGCGCAACGGGTAACCGTGAGAGTCTTACGCTTATTTCCTAAGTCAATATGCCTTAAAGAGGTTGTGGTATCAGTAGGATACCTTCCGTGATGCCCGTAACGAGTTTAAGTTAATATTATGCCCCGTAGGGGTGTTTCGGTCATTTTAAAGACTTTTAAAAGGGCTTTTCGAGTTCTACGGGAAATCTGAGTTTCCCGAACAGTTTATAAAGTCTAAAATACTTTAATTATTATTTAAAATCAGTGGCAACTGGAATCGGGTCAAAAGACCTTGTAGAACTCATGTTTTGGCCGAAAAGGGCATATTCGGTATTTACCGAACCGTAGCCATAACCGTAGGTTATGAGCAAGGTAAAAATTATTAAAAATCTTTAAAATTCCCAAAATATTAATTTATAACAGTGGGTAAAAGTTTTGGTGACGAAATCTTGGTTTAGATGGGCGTTATGCTAATTGCGCCGTTTATTACAAAAGTTTATTTTAATTGCGCTAATTAGCATAACTCTCATTCTAGACCTCGGATTGACGTGAAACTTTAAGGACATGCTTATAATTTATTAAGAAAGGTTCTGGTCCGTTCACGTATCCGAAATACTCGTTTTAATTTCAAAAGGCCGTTACGGTCAACTTTTAGGCGAATGACGGGAATGCGCAAAAGACTAGGATAACTCATGAACCGATCACAGAGGTTCATTCCAATATGTGACCTGGTCCTAAGAGAGTCCTAAGGCATATCTATACCTCACTAAAACGGGTCAGAACTGAAGTCAAAACAAAAGTCAAACTTTTGCGACATTCGGCTCCGAACCGGTTCAATATAGCAAATGGTCGATTCAAACGAGCGCAAACAAGTTTGTATACTTATTATCATGTTTTATGATTATCAAAACAGGTTTCATATCATTTATATCATAGATTATGCAAGAATCGTTAAAATGGAATTCTGTTGACTTTTTATGCATTCGTTTGACTCGATATTTGACATAGTTAGAGTGGTGATCAGGGGGAACCCTTTTAGAGGTTTATTACCCACATAATTACCTACTCAAAACTACTTTTGATCCGTCATAAGACTGAACCATTTGCAAGTTATTGTATTGACAACCGTTAGTTACGACGGTTGTGTTTATAGGCTATAACTATGGCAATGTATGACCAAAATGGTTGTGAACGACTTACAGAAGTGTGTTCTTGCTTATAGACCAGAGAAGGGTGCTTGGGAGCTTCTTAGAATGATCAGAGGTGTATGTTTGAGTTGTGTGAATGTTGTGAGCCAAACTTGGCTATTTATAGTGAAACTAAGCCCTCAAGATCATCACAACTCAGCCTACATTTGATCATGGATCATGGGCAGGTGTCCCTAAGGTGTATGGGTCAAGTGTAGGGTGCCCATGCCTCATTTATTGAGGTTTGATCGTTCACAATGCTCAAAAGGCAAGAAACTACAAAGTTTCTGCATCTGGGCACTTTACGCGACCCGCATGGAAGTTCCATGCCATTTTAATGCGGGTCGCCTGGGATTCAAATAACAGACGCGTAATAGAGGAGGCTCGCGGCCCGCCTCAACTTAACCATAACCTTCACGCGGGTCGCGAGAAGTCAGATTTCCAGAAATTCTAAATCTTTTGTAATGATTATCAGAATCCGGTAATTAATAATGAAATCTTTCGTAATGATTTACCTGACCTTTCGGGTTTTGAAGGGGTAACAAAATCTTTAGTAATTAATAATGAAATCTTTAGTAATCATTAACTTGACCTTTTGGGTTTTGAAGGGGTAACTTTGCGATTTGGCCCTTGATTATTTACAACTAAGGGCCTCGTGTTATTTACTCGCTTAGTTAAGTCCCTGGTTAGTTTATTTAATTATTCTGAAAGCCTTAACTTTCATTATTGACGCTTTTAACCCTTCTCATACGAATTCGATCGTAATTTCTCGTTTTAAAGCGGAACTTCGCAGAATTTATACAATATATTCTAGTGAGTGTATAATACTGTTACAAAGCCTCGGGAGCGTTAAAGGGCCACTCAGAGGTATAATTAAACATGTTGACACGGTTAACCCCTGTAGCTTGTAATCTCTCACTTTCTTCCGCGTTTCGCTTCCGTACGATCCATGATTTATTCGTTTGGAGGTACGAGCATCGTTTAGGGTTACTATACCGTATATTTACCCTTCGTTGACATTTATAACCCTCGAATTTACATACTTTCAAGGTTTGTCAACTTTAGTCCTTTATTTAATATTTAATGCCACGTGTAAACTTATGACACGTGTTAACACATTATTGGACCCAAAATTTCGAGGTGTTACATCCTCACCCCCTTAAAATAAATCTCGACCCGAGATTTACTCAAACAAATAAGGGTATTTTTCCTTTCATCGTGGCTTCAACTTCCCACGTGAATTCGGGACCTCTACGGGCATCCCATTTGACCTTTACTATTGGTACATGCTTCCTTCGAAGCTTCTTCACCCGTCGATCTTCAATCGACAAAGGTTTTTTTTTTTCCAAAAATTTTAAGCTCTCATCTATATGCACATCTGTGTGTGAGATCACCAATGATTCTTCAGCGAAGCACTTCTTTAGATTGCAGATGTGGAACACATTGTGAATTCCATTGAGCCCTTCTGGTAAGTTTAGCTTATAGGCAACTGATCCGACACGTTTGATAACCTCGAAAGGTCCTATGTATCTCGGGCTCAGTTTGCCCTTCTTACCGAAGCGTATCACTCCCTTCCAGGGTGATACTTTTAGTAGCACCTTTTCACCTACCTCGAAGTGAAAAGCTTTACGCTTTTGGGTCTGCGTAATTCTTCTGCCTATTTCGGGAACTTTGAGATGGTCACGAATCTGAACGATCTTGTTCATTGTTTCGAACACTATCTCTGGTCCGGATAATTGGACATTTCCGACTTCCGCCCAACAGACGGGCGCTCTACACTTTCTACCGTATAATGCCTCGAAAGGCGCAGCCTTAATGCTGGTATGGTAGCTATTGTCGTAGGAGAATTCGATTAGTGGTAGGTTCTTATCCCAACTACCACCCAAATCGATAGCACATGTACGTAGCATGTCTTCTAACGTTTGAATAGTACGCTCTCTCTGACCGTCTGCCTGAGGATGGTAAGCCGTACTAAAATTCAAACATGAGCCCAAAGATTTGCTGGAAACTCTTCCAGAAATACGACGTGTATCTAGTATCCCGATCAGAGATAATAGACACAGGTATACCATGCAAGGCTACAATCTTAGCAACGTATAACTGGGCTAACATGTCGGAGCTATAAGTCTCCTTGATGGGTAAGAAATGAGCCGACCTAGTCAGTCTGTCGACTATAACCCATATCGTGTCATTTCCTTTCCTCATTTTGGGTAACTTGGTAATAAAATCCATTGTTACCCATTTCCACTTCCATTCAGGAAGTTTAGGCTATTGTAGCATGCCAGACGGCTTTTGATGCTCAGCTTTGACTTGCGTACAAGTCAAGCATTTGGCTACATAAGTGGCTACAGACTTTTTCAGGCCTATCCACCAACAATTTGCCTTTAGATCCTGGGCATCTTATGGCAATTCTTAGTTGTTGCTTAATTGGGGTTGCGGTAATTACTATATAAGCAATGTGAACCGTCTTTCTTATTTAATAATATAAAACTTTCAGAATATTGAGTGAGGCTATATGAGCCTACATCTTAAACCCTACTTAATCAAGGTTTCGATTGTTCTATAAGCAATATGGAGTTTTCGTAATACTCCAGCCCACAGCGGGATGTTAAAATTAATTCTACCTGCCTTCCAGGAGGTAAGCAGGGAAAACTTATGAGAAGATAATCTAGATACAGGGAGACTACCGAGATTTTTCATATCTCAGGCTCCAGTTCATTCATTATTGTTTGTGCCAAACAAGTGACACATATAAGTCCACGAATTTCCAATTCGGGAACATTTACTTGGGCAATTCCATTCTGGATATCTTCTTTGAATACTACTAGTCGACTTTAGTACAATATGACCATTGGGATATCTCAGGGGTTCCATGTATTAAACCTCCATACTGATCAGGCATGGAAATAATCTATGGGACACATTAGGATACGCCAATCCTCATATGGTACTTTTATCAAACATAGTTTGGCATTCGCAGGCGATAGAAAAACAATGAAAGAAGAAAATAATTAAAATAACATATGTTGTTGTACTCTATGCGAAGAAAGAGTACTTTTAGATTTTTCAGAAGGATTTCTTGCCGATACGAAAAGAATTGGTTACTAAGGTTCCCTTGGTAAATTATACCTTGCGGATAATATAAAAGTTTGCTAAGCTTATGGTTTATGAAGATTTATGATTGCCTGTATTAAATCAGGACACTTAGCGGAAATTATCATTGGAAAAAGGATGATGAACATACTTGATGACATCGTAAACTGCCTTTTGGCGTTCATTAGGTGAGTTCAGGCATTTCTTCCTTTAGCCCTTCCCAGGCTTAGCTGCACCCTCTTGGGCAGCTTTATAGTATCTATCTCTACTACGGTCTTACTTACCACAGCCGTGATAGACTGTATTCCTCAGGTCCCTACATTCCGGGGAAATGATGACTGTTCCTTAGCAGATGTCACACTGCCTGGGTTTTGGTTCTATTCGACACTGCCCCTAATGTCTTTGCTAGCAATTCTTACATACAGGCTCTTACCGAACCTTCGTTGCTTTTTATTAAGCCTGTATTCGCTCTCTTTCTTAGATTTATGGGAGTTATCTTCCTCCTTTGGTTCGTCCTTCATATACGAAGTGTGAACCAAACTCTTTTCATGAGCAATTGGACATGGTCTTGAATGAAATTCAGAGCGAGGAGCATTCGGCCCTTGGATTATTTCATGAGCTTTCCATGGTCCTTCCAACTGCTGCGTAACCACAGCCAGGAGATCAACTCCATTAATTTTGAGGTTTACGTTTGTAATCTTTCGTCGCATTAATAGTATTGCGACTGTCGTCTACCTCATCCGAGTTTTCCATACTCGAAACTTGGTACCAATCACCAAGATTTAACAATTATTAGTCATCATTCTGATGACCTGACTTAGATTAGCCACGGCATTCATAAGCCGTATGGGTCATTCTGTTCTGAACATTCTTAGTGAATGCTATCTGGATGTATATCTATTACATTTAGCTTAGGTCACAAAAGGACCATCAATGGCCTTTAAGGTTTGGAGCTAGTCCAATATCTGCTTGACAGGGGACCATGATGTCACAACTGTCTTTGTCACAAGGACGTTTATAAATAGCTCAAAGGCTATCCTTACATGGCCTTGGTTATATATATGTATATACATAAATGGCACAGAAGCCTGTCGCGAGGGACGTAGAAAGATATGGCGATAAGCCTAGTCTTGAAGGATATAAGTAATCATATGGCACGAAGGCCTTGTCGTAATGACATTTAGATGTGGCACAAATGGCCTTGTCTCCAGGACGTCATAGGACCTGGCACTAAGGTCTGTCACCAGTGATGTTAACATTTAATATGTTAACTTGTCACGAACGACGTATTAAAGCACGGAGGCTAGTTATAGGTGACTTGTAAAATAAATTGTGGGTTTGTCACAAGGACATCAATTCATAGGTTGTAATCTTATTAGATCAGGAGTCTTAAGGCTTGAACATAGTCCTTCACCTTTGGACAGGGAGTCATAGACTACAACTGTCATCGTCTTGACAGGCGATTTTATTGACAGGAAGGTAAACCAATTAACATCACTCGTGGATGTCTATCTATAATTATCGTATCTACCGATATTAGTCATGATCACATCGATCGCAGGGACTATTAGGTTTAGGTATAATCACCATTTTGAACATGGGATCATAAAGATCACTACTATCTTTGTCTTACCGACACTACAATAAAGTATAGCCCGTAGGCATTTCATCTCGAGGGATGTTAATATTATGATCATCATATCGATGCTACTAGTCAGGATTGCAATGATAGTATAGACTATAGGGTTTGAGTATAGCTCACCCCCTTGGGCAAAGAATCACAAAAGATTACGACTGCCTTGTCTCAATTGGATAATATAATATGGCCCTTTAGGCAAAACATCATTAAGGATGCTTATAATGGATTCATCATTTTAGATGATATAAGTCAGGATTGCATTAATCATATTGACTATTTGGCTTGAGCATAGCTCACCACCTTTAGACAAGGAATCATAAAGACCACAATGTCAATGTCTCATATGGGCAATTTATTATAGCCCGCAGGCATATCCCTTTTAAGGGATATTTATGGTATGATCATCTTTTCAGATGGTATTAGTTGAGATCGTATGGTCTCTACCAACTATTATGCTTGGACGTACTCCAATTTCTTTAGACAGGGTCAAGGACCACCACTGTCGTTGTCTTATCGGACGACAAATTTAGCCCGTAAGCGCTTCATCACTAGCGGATGTTTATAACATGATCATTTTATAGGATGATATAAGCCGTGATTTCTAAATCATTAGGCTAGATAAGGAATTGGGAAGAATCCAATATAAGGATGACTGTTGTGATTTTCTCTAATCACATTTGTTAAGAGTGCTAACATGTTCTTAAGTGTTAACAAGGATCTGAATCCCTTGAGTAGGTTTTACCATCTTGGCCGCATAGGCTAGGTTTTACCTTTAAGATTCTTTTTAAACTGCATACTGGCAGAGAAGGAAGAATATTTATTTTACTCAGGATTTTTATCATAAATCCTAATTTAAAAGTTAATACTAGCACAAATGGCCTAGTCGCGTAGACAAGTTTAATTTATAAGCCGTGATTTCGGAGAATCGAGGCATTAAGGTTTGAATCAAAGTTCATTACCTTTTCTTGACAGGGAGTTGTAGGCTACCTCTGTCTTTAGTCTCAGAGGACATTAACTATAGCCCGTAGGTACTTCCCTTACAGGGGATGTTTGTTACGGAATTGCCCCATAGGGACATTTACTAACCATGGTAAGCAGAGACCATATTTGGTTAATTTATTAATCATATTTATTTAGGATTTCTATTATAATTTATCCTAATTATAAAACATTAGCAGTTCTATTAGTGGCACCCATTGGCCTGGTCACAAGGACAATTTTTAATTTATAAGCTAGGAATCCAGAGAATCAAAGCCTTGAGGTTTGAACCTAGTTCATTACCTTTTTCTGACAGGGAGTCATAGACTACCACTGCCTTTTGTCTTATATGACAATTAGTATGGCCCGTAGGCACTACATCACTATTGGATGTCTAATAAGTTTGGCCCGTAGGCACTACATCACTAATGGATGTTTAATAAGTTTGGCCCGTAGGCACTACATCACTAATGGATGTTTAATAAGTTTGGCCCGTAGGCACTACATCACTAATGGATGTTTAATAAGTTTGGCCCGTAGGCACTACATCACTAATGGATGTTTAATAAGTTTGGCCCGTAGGCACTACATCACTAATGGATGTTTAATAAGTTTGGCCCGTAGGCACTACATCACTAATGGATGTTTAATAAGTTTGGCCCGTAGGCACTACATCACTAATGGATGTTTAATAAGTTTGGCCCGTAGGCACTACATCACTAATGGATGTTTAATAAGTTTGGCCCGTAGGCACTACATCACTAATGGATGTTTAATAAGTTTGGCCCGTAGGCACTACATCACTAATGGATGTTTAATAAGTTTGGCCCGTAGGCACTACATCACTAATGGATGTTTAATAAGTTTGGCCCGTAGGCACTACATCGCTAATGGATGTTTTAAAAATGATCATCTTTATTGACGATTTAACCCATGATTTATAAATCACTAATTTGGGTTTTGGAATCCATAGAAGGATTCTCTTATAGGAATGACGCGTGCGATTTTTAACGAATCACATCTGCCATGGATGTTAACATGATCACAGAGGTTATCTGGAATTCTGAATCTTTTAATCAGGTCTTACCATCTTGGCCGGGTCTAAAAAGACACCTGGCTAGGTCTTGCCCTTTTTAGATCTTGCCATTTTATTATAATGGTAGATTTTGCAATAGGAAATATTATTTTTTCCATTTATTTAATATTCTTGTTTAGAATGAAAGTTTAAATCTAATCATTCCACTATATAAAAATATAAGGTTGCCCTAAGCGGGACTTGAAAATAATAATGTTGTCCTCGAAGGGACTGAAAGGTAAATATGTTCTTATAAAGACTTATTAAGGAAACGATCTTCAGCAAGAGGAGTTTCTTCTTCATTCATTTCCTGAATGCTTTCTCCTTGGTTGCATGTTTCATCCTGGTCGTGGTACGAAGCTCAGCAGTTCAAGACTCCGGATGTGGAGACTTCCTATTACAGCTCCTTCGCTTGGCGACGTATAAAAATTTGGAAGCAGAATTTCCAGATCAGAATTTAAAATATTCCTATGTTAAGTCTAGACTCAAGTATGTGCAATTGTGTCATTGAGATTAAACACAAAAGACTAGTGTTCAATTCACTCAATGTTGGCTCTGATACCAACCTGTCACACCCCGATTTCCACGTGTCTCACCAGTGGGCCCGGTGGGGGATTACCGTGACGTAGTTGGCAACAATATAGTCAAACCACACAATATATGAATGCACAGCGGAAGCAAAAGATAAATATATTTTATTCCGAATAAAAGTAATATCCAAGTATTACAACGGAAAGTAAGGGATCCACAGGCAGATCTATAAACATTGTTCTACAGACTTTAGACGCCTAGAACTTGCAAGATTCCTTATTAATGTCCTGAGCAGCTTCCAGCATATTACGTACTTGTACCTGTCACTTAGACTTTTGAAAATACGTCAGTTTTCACTGGTAAATACACCCAACTGACTCATTTGAAAAGAGTTTAGAAGAATTGGTTTAGATGCACTAGGCACAAATTATTTTGACACTTTGATTAAAATGCACAGAGGCAAAATTAATCTTTTATAACTTGAGACAATCATAATTATGATCTTGTATACAGATTTACATGTTCGTTGTACGTTCAGGGCCCGATGTAGAAACCGAGTCATGATTAATAGACACATCACAAGTATAGGCCCACTGAGCGTGAGATACCGTTTCCCTTATGCAACTGTCAGGTGTATGCCTACACCCCGTGCATAAGACGTGACCATTTTATAATACAATGATGTCAAGGATATCCGGGACATGGTCATTAACCCCTAAAGGCTTTTATTTCAAACAATACATATCAAACCGGGTTACCTCAATAATTTAATCACAATCCGATTAAATATTCAATACCCGACCAAGCGGTATTATTATACCGTATCCCAAGCCCGTATAGGGAAATAAGTTAAGAGTATTTACCTGAGCTAGCTCCTGTCTTAAAATAGCAAGAATAATAACTCAGCCGTATTCACTTAAGTAAGCGTAGGTACAATTTACCGGAAGGCTCTAGTCAGGAACGATGGTATAAATAACCAATTAGAATGCTAACGGGTCTTTAATTAAGCCTAAGCTTAGACCGGTTAGTCTTAAAGAATTGTTACGGTTTAATCGCGTGAAAGGCGAAAACCGTGAATGGAGTGTGATTTTGACCCAACAAGTTTGAAGACTTGTTTCATATGGGTATAACAATCATACTCTGGATTTTGGGGTTAAAACAATATAGTTTGACCCGTTTCGGCTAAATTATGTAAACCAGTTACATAAGCGGAACCGTGCGCGCAATAGGCGCAACGGGTAACCGTGAGAGTCTTACGCTTATTTCCTAAGTCAATATGCCTTAAAGAGGTTGTGGTATCAGTAGGATACCTTCCGTGATGCCCGTAACGAGTTTAAGTTAATATTATGCCCCGTAGGGGTGTTTCGGTCATTTTAAAGACTTTTAAAAGGGCTTTTCGAGTTCTACAGGAAATATGAGTTTCCCGAACAGTTTATAAAGTCTAAAATACTTTAATTATTATTTAAAATCAGTGGCAACTGGAATCGGGTCAAAAGACCTTGTAGAACTCATGTTTTGGCCGAAAAGGGCATATTCGGTATTTACCGAACCGTAGCCATAACCGTAGGTTATGAGCAAGGTAAAAATTATTAAAAATCTTTAAAATTCCCAAAATATTAATTTATAACAGTGGGTAAAAGTTTTGGTGACGAAATCTTGGGTTAGATGGGCGTTATGCTAATTGCGCCGTTTATTACAAAAGTTTATTTTAATTGCGCTAATTAGCATAACTCTCATTCTAGACCTCGGATTGACGTGAAACTTTAAGGACATGCTTATAATTTATTAAGAAAGGTTCTGGTCCGTTCACGTATCCGAAATACTCGTTTTAATTTCAAAAGGCCGTTACGGTCAACTTTTAGGCGAATGACGGGAATGCGCAAAAGACTCGGATAACTCATGAACCGATCACAGAGGTTCATTCCAATATGTGACCTGGTCCTAAGAGAGTCCTAAGGCATATCTATACCTCACTAAAACGGGTCAGAACTGAAGTCAAAACAAAAGTCAAACTTTTGCGACATTCGGCTCCGAACCGGTTCAATATAGCAAATGGTCGATTCAAACGAGCGCAAACAAGTTTGTATACTTATTATCATGTTTTATGATTATCAAAACAGGTTTCATATCATTTATATCATAGATTATGCAAGAATCGTTAAAATGGAATTCTGTTGACTTTTTATGCATTCGTTTGACTCGATATTTGACATAGTTAGAGTGGTGATCAGGGGGAACCCTTTTAGAGGTTTATTACCCACATAATTACCTACTCAAAACTACTTATGATCCGTCATAAGACTGAACCATTTCCAAGTTATTGTATTGACAACCGTTAGTTATGACGGTTGTGTTTATAGGCTATAACTATGGCAATGTATGACCAAAATGGTTGTGAACGACTTACAGAAGTGTGTTCTTGCTTATAGAGCAGAGAAGGGTGCTTGGGAGCTCCTTAGAATGATCAGAGGTGTATGTTTGAGTTGTGTGAATGTTATGAGCCAAACTTGGCTATTTATAGTGAAACTAAGCCCTCAAGATCATCACAACTCAGCCTACATTTGATCATGGATCATGGGCAGGTGTCCCTAAGGTGTATGGGTCAAGTGTAGGGTGCCCATGCCTCATTTATTGAGGTTTGATCGTTCACAATGCTCAAAAGGCAAGAAACTACAAAGTTTCTGCATCTGGGCACTTTACGCGACCCGCATGGAAGTTCCATGCCATTTTAATGCGGGTCGCCTGGGATTCAAATAACAGACGCGTAATAGAGGAGGCTCGCGGCCCGCCTCAACTTAACCATAACCTTCACGCGGGTCGCGAGAAGTCAGATTTCCAGAAATTCTAAATCTTTTGTAATGATTATCAGAATCCGGTAATTAATAATGAAATCTTTCGTAATGATTTACCTGACCTTTCGGGTTTTGAAGGGGTAACAAAATCTTTAGTAATTAATAATGAAATCTTTAGTAATCATTAACTTGACCTTTCGGGTTTTGAAGGGGTAACTTTGCGATTTGGCCCTTGATTATTTACAACTAAGGGCCTCGTGTTATTTACTCGCTTAGTTAAGTCCCTGGTTAGTTTATTTAATTATTCTGAAAGCCTTAACTTTCATTATTGACGCTTTTAACCCTTCTCATACGAATTCGATCGTAATTTCTCGTTTTAAAGCGGAACTTCGCAGAATTTATACAATATATTCTAGTGAGTGTATAATACTGTTACAAAGCCTCGGGAGCGTTAAAGGGCCACTCAGAGGTATAATTAAACATGTTGACACGGTTAACCCCTGTAGCTTGTAATCTCTCACTTTCTTCCGCGTTTCGCTTCCGTACGATCCATGATTTATTCGTTTGGAGGTACGAGCATCGTTTAGGGTTACTATACCGTATATTTACCCTTCGTTGACATTTATAACCCTCGAATTTACATACTTTCAAGGTTTGTCAACTTTAGTCCTTTATTTAATATTTAATGCCACGTGTAAACTTATGACACGTGTTAACACATTATTGGACCCAAAATTTCGAGGTGTTACAATGCCCGTACTGAGGCCCTTCTCATGCAGGCGTGCCATATACAGGCGACTATCGATCGTGGTCGGACCCCATTACCGATACCAACGTTTCAGCCTCGCCCTAGACAGGATCCAGGGCAGTCATGCTCCACTCAGGAGTGTCAGGATGTGGATATAGCGGTTTAGGATTGTTGTACTTTTTTTGTATTTTGATTGCATATGTATCTTGGACGATGTCATGTATATATACAAGCTTATTATATAGTAAAATTTGCAGTTTCAGTTTATTTATATTTGTGATTGTTTATTTTAAATGTTTAGATTGGTTGGTTGGTTACGTATAATGTATAATGTTGTCGCAACCCCTGTCCCCTATACTACCCGGGAACGGGCGGCCGCGGCCAGTTTTGGTGGTATCTGGGTTTGTCATTTTGGCAGCGGAATTTACATCAGGACCGTAGTTAGAAAATATTTTATCAGAGTAAAATACCACACTTTTATAATATTAAGCACATGGGAAAATCCCAAGTTTCAAGTACACATACTTTCATAGGGATAAATCCTATTTTATTTAAATAAAACATCTCTTTATTTTAGGTAACTTTATAGCCACTTTTCCAAGTCTTCATTGCTGTCCAGCTGGCTTCTATTTGGCTTTCACATTTTGTTACCTGAAACGCGTTTAAAAATATTTCGTCAGGGGGAAATACTGGTGAGTGAATCTCAGTTTAATCAAGTTTAGTAAAACCATTGTACAGTATTGAGGGCGGTCGCGCAATTACATTTGTTTCCATCTACTTAATTACCACCCACGGTACTCTCAACCCGACTTGTGGTCATGTTACTCCTCGCAAGGTAGTAACAAATTTTGTATACAAAACCCCAACATACCGACGATAATCTTAGAATACAAATACTCAATCACTGTTTAATGTATTATTAATTAAGTGAGGTTTTGTAAAAACAATTTGCAAAAAGGAGATTACTCACATTGCTGTCTTAGGTTTCCTTTAAGGGTTTCCCCGGTGATTATCTATAAATTACACAAATGCACACGCGTTAGTATAATAACCCAATATTTACATTCGTAATACCCTCCCCGAGACGACATTCCAACGACTACGTCGGGCAGAACCTCGACAGCCGTTACGGAACCCTGGATCAATCGGGCAGCGTATCTAATACGTAACCGGGGTTATGATACTTACAACGAGGCAAAACTTCGTTATTTAGGAGGGTATTATGCCCGGAAATAGCTTTAGCTATGTGAAAATTCGAGAGAAAGAAAAGAGAATGAGCGAGTTGGGACTGAAGCTGAAAGCCTCTATATATAGTGTCCCTTCGACTTCCCTCGCGGCCCGCGACGTAGGGTGGGTAGGCCCTAGCCTGGCCCAGTCATCGAACTAGCTTCGACACATAACAGGACACGTGGCAGCACCGGGCTGCGCCTCATCTCCCATCTGTCGCACCCCGCGTAGGAGGTAGCCAAGGGCTACGCGCCCCGCGAGAGACCATTAAATCTTGTTTTTATTAATTTTAATGAAAATATATATATTCGGACCCTGTTTTCGTATATGTGGTGTATTTTAGGACGTATAGGGACATTCTAAATATATTAGGGGTGTCGGAAAAATTTTGGAGGGTTGTTATAAATGTTATCTCACATTTCATCAATACGTCAACATAAAAAGTAATACAAAATACAACTACGATATGACATGATACGATATAAAATACATTCCATTATTAGGCTTCCTTCTGCAGTCTTCTTCCTTGTGTCCTGGTATCTTGCAGAAATTGTAGTAAGTGGAGCATTTTCCCGAATGCTTCTTCTTGTAGGCTTTGCAGTAGGGTGCAGAGGTAGAACCTACATTTTTCCCACGGTTGGAATTTCCATAACGAAATTCCTGGGTAAGCCTTTGAGCTAGGTTCCTTCTCTGGTCTTTTTCTCGTGTACGCACTAACTCATCTGTCAAAGTATTTGCTAGTTCTACAGCTTCTTCTATGGTTTGAGGTCTAGCTGCCTTGACTACATGCCTAATTTCACTGATTAATCCCCAGATGTAGCGGGAGATTAATACGGGTTCTGGTGATGTAAGGGTTGGTACTATTCTAGCATATTCAAAGAATAACGTAGTATAACCTTTACTATCCACTCCAGTCATCCTAAGGTTTACGAATTTATTCGCTATCTGTTCCTTTTCATTGGGAGGGAAGAATTTCCTTTCCACCATGTTCTTAAATTCCTCCCATTCCATATTATAAACCCTGTCACTTCCTCTAGACTGGAGGATAGTGTTCCACCATTCTAAGGCGGAGTTCTTAAACAGACTGGAAGCAAACATTATCTTATCCTCTTCCGCGCACTTGCTTATTTTTAAGACTGCCTCAGTCTTTTCTATCCAGCGTAGAGCTGCAACGGCCCCTTCATTGCCGGAGAATTCCATTGGTTTACAGGACTAGAATTCTTTATAAGAACAACCATAAGATATGGTTCTTCTTCTTTTGGGAATGGGCACTTGAAGTATGGGTCCATTGTTTACGCTGTGTTCAGGTTCAGTGGGTTGTTTACTGCTATGATTACTTTTATTATCCGCTTCCCTAACTGTTTTGATAATAAATGGCATTGCGTCTATTATCCCTTGTGTCACTATGTGTTGAATGGCACTGTTATCCACTTGGTTTCCATTGTTAACATTGTTCGGGTTGTCGTTGTTATTCTGGTTGTTCGGGTTATTGTCTATTATCCCTTGTGTCACTATGTGTTGAATGGCACTGTTATCCACTTGGTTTCATTATTCTGGTTTTCCTGGTTCACTTCGTTGTCCATCTGAATTTTAAACATTTACCACGTATTAATATCATAAGATAATATTTAATACAATCAATCACACAACACGCATGTTGATAAAAAACGTCGAACATTGCGACTTACTCTTTTCTTATATATAATATGCATCTAATACAAACCGATACTGAAATTTAAAATTACAATACAATTGAAATAAAATTTACACTACTAGTAGGCATCCGTAGCTATGATTTAGGTTTTTTTTCAAACATACACACATATTATATATTATTATATTATATTTTTATTATTACTACCTCCACCATCACCTTCACCGATATGGGTTCATCCAGAACTCCATATTATGCTCGTCATACTTCTAGACGAGTCGTTCTCCTACCTGCCTCATCTTCTCACTACTTTCTAAAATCTCTTCTCCGAAGGTTCGGAGCTCTTGCACATTTTCTGCACTCATTGGGGGTGCAGGTGCTGGGACTGGGTTTGGGAACTGGGGCATGGGTTCCTGGTATGGGTATGGATTCTCTAAAATTTCCCTGATGTATTTATCGCTATCATAGAAGGGATCTAGAGGGTCCAAACCTGGGTAGGCTGCTAGATTCGGCATGGGTTCGTCTTCTGGTATTGGGTAGCGTTGCTGGTAATCTCTATGTTCATCTAACCACGGGTCGTAGTCTGGGTCTAAGGGATTAGGTGCTGGTATCCTAGGTATCTCTTCTGGGTTAAAATCATGCATTTGGATTTGATTATCCGGGTTGTTCTCAATTTCCATTGGCTGAGCGGGGAATAGTGGTAATGGTTGGGGTGCTATGAGTTCCTCCAGGTTAGGGTCGGCAGCTGTGGTTGCTAGGATATGAAAGTTTGCTAAACTCCTATTAAGCATATCCTGGGTGTGGGCATTTGTTTCTCTTTTAGCGGCTGCTAGGGCTCGCTGTTGTTGTAACTTTTTCATTCTTTTCCTACGTTCATGCGCTCCTCTACTGAACCATCCTCTCTTTTTAGGAGGGAATGGCGCTTCAGACTGAACCTTAAACACGAATATCCCATCTTCATTGTCAGCTGAATACCCTGAGAGGGCAGGCTGTGAAGAGGTGCCTTCACTCCTAGGTGAGCTGGACAACTAACGGTAGGCGTCGGAAGGTCCTTGGTCGCTCATACTGTAAACTAACAAATAGTCAAATAACACACAACAATAATATACAAATATGCACGTAGTTTCGTAATTTATTTCCTAACATAATGAATATTATCTTGGTGTCAGCAGAACACTTATGTGGCTGAATCAATGGCTTAGCTCTGATACCACCTTCTGTCGCAACCCCCGTCGCGGCCAGTTTTGGTGGTATCTAGGTTTGTCATTTTGGCAGCGGAATTTACATCAGGACCGTAGTTAGGAAATATTTTATCAGAGTAAAATACCACGCTTTTATAATATTAAGCACATGGGAAAATCCCAAGTTTCAAGTACACATACTTTCATAGGGATAAACCCTATTTTATTTAAATAAAACATCTCTTTATTTTAGGTAACTTTATAGCCACTTTTCCAAGCCTTCAGTGTTGTCCAGCTGGCTTCTATTTGGCTTTCACATTTTGTTACCTGAAACGCGTTTAAAAATATTTTGTCAGGGGGAAATACTGGTGAGTGAATCTCAGTTTAATCAAGTTTAGTAAAACCATTGTACAGTATTGAGGGCAGTCGCGCAATTACATTTGTTTCCATCTACTTAATTACCACCCACGGTACTGTCAACCCGACTTGTGGTCATGTTACTCCTCGCAAGGTAGTAACAAATTTTGTATACAAAACCCCAACATACCGACGATAATTGTAGAATACAAATACTCAATCACTGTTTAATGTATTATTAACTAAGTGAGGTTTTGTAAAAACAATTTGCAAAAAGGAGATTACTCACGTTGCTGTCTTAGGTTTCTTTTAAGGGTTTCCTGGTGATTATCTATAAATTACACAAATGCACACGCGTTAGTATAATAACCCAATATTTACATTAGTAATACCCTCCCTGAGACGGCATTCCAACGACTTCGTCGGGCAGAACCTCGACAGCCGTTACGGAACCCTGGATCAATCGGGCAACGTATCTAATACGTAACCGGGGTTATGATACTTACAACGGGGCAAAACTTCGTTATTTAGGAGGGTATTATGCCCGGAAATAGCTTTAGCTATGTGAAAATTCGAGAGAAAGAAAAGAGAATGAGCGAGTTGGGACTAAAGCTGAAAGCCTCTATATATAGTGTCCCTTCGACTTCCCTCACGGCCCGCGAAGGCTGTAGCCAGGGCTACGCGGCCCACGACGTAGGCTGGGTAGGCCCTAGCCTGGCCCAGACATCGAACTAGCTTCGACACATAGCACGACACGTGGCAGCACCGGGCTGCGCCTCATCTCCCATCTGTCGCGCCCCGCGTAGGAGGTAGCCAAGGGCTACGCGCCCCGCGAGAGACCATTAAATCTTGTTTTTAATTAATTTTAATGAAAATATAGGTATTCGGGCCCTGTTTTCGTATATGGGGTGTATTTTAGGACGTATAGGGACATTCTAAATATATTAGGGGTGTCGGAAAAATTTTGGGGGGTTGTTATAAATGTTATCTCACATTTCATCAATACGTCAACATAAAAAGTAATACAAAATACAACTACGATATGACATGATACGATACAATACAAGGATGATACGATATAATACGACACGTCATGATAAAATATAACAAAGTTAAAAATGTGATATGGTACGTCACGATACGCTATAATACAATACGTCACGATACGCTATAATACGTCACGATAAAATATTAAAAAGTTAAAAATGTGATACGATACGTCACGATACGCTATAATACGATATGTCACGATACGCTATAATACGATACGTAATGTAACGATAAAAATATAATAAAAATTATAAAACCCATTAAAACAGAAATAACCAACAATAAACACCAATAACCAAACCTGAAACACCAAAATTCAACCTCAAAAAAATCAGGACTACAATACAGATCGTATAGGCCTATACGATCCATATAAGCCAGCCACTAGACAAACGCTGACCCTGTCAATGTCAATCTGCCATGTCTAAAACTTTACCTAATACGGATTGTATAGGACTATATAATCCGTATTGGACCAGTCAAAGTGTATAGATAGATGGGCCGGTGTGTTTATAGAATTTCCCTTTGAAATACCTAGTAAAGTTACTTTGCTAAAGAAAGTAAGAATATGCCACTAGCCTTACAACTAGAATAGGCCAACTAACAATAAAACATATAATAACTACCGATGGGCATGGATAGTCTTTAAACATCTTAAGAGGAGGAAATCTTGAGTTCAAGTCTCACAGACAATAAGGAATACAAAAATTTGCCATTCAAAAAAATTTTATATAAATAAATAGGAAATTTTCATCTTCTTCATGTTATCACTGTAACGCGCACCAGTTGCCGCCTAACCGGAAAAAATCGGGTATACTTTATCCTTTCTTTCCTCACCTGTTTAGGGTCGGTTTCTAAGATTTAAAGGGTGCGACTATAAAACTTTACAGGCACATGGGATTTTCTCGTACGTATGACACTAATTATTATTTTTTTCAAAGGGGGCACCTAGAACCCCACAGCAAACAACAGTAGGTCAGCCCCTATTGCCTAAGTGCACCTTGAAGAGTGCAAGTCCTATTGCCAGTGGTGCCGATACCTTCATTTACACAAATTTTTATTCATACTATTAGACCATTTGTAATGGGCATTATAAGGTCGTGAAAGAGTTTGATAATGCTTTCAACACCACCCCCTTGGGCGTTATAGGGGCATGAAGAGGGAAAGGTATTTCTAAAATAATGTCCCAAAAGAAGAAAATTAATGGAAGGTAATGAATAAAATAAGCATTAAGGGGCATTAAGTGTTACACATTTTTTGAAGGGGCATTATGATTTGGGCTGTTCAAATTGCTCGATGATCGAGGATCGCTCGAAAAATGCCCGAAAAATGCTTGTTCGATTCCCACTCAGTTTGTAAATGAGCCGCTCGGCTCGGTTTGATTTGAAAACGAGCCAAGCATGAGCAAAGGTCCACTCGCTCATCGATCGCTCGGTTTTGCTCAAATTATATTTATTAAATAATTAATATATATATATATATATATATATATATATATATATATATAGGGGACCGCTAAAATGAAAACCACCTCCAGTTGTAAGAACCATGAGAACTTTTTTATCCGGGGCGAGTTGGACCAAATTTTTTTTCATAAACGTAGATGCGTGTATTATAAACACATTTGTAAAAAAAATTCAAAAAAAAATGTCGTGTGTGTAGTTTTGAGCACCACAAGTTTGTGTTTACGGGTACCGTAAATTTTAAATAAATTTACAAATTTATTTAAACACAAATTTGTTTAAATACAAATTTTAGATAAAATTTACGGTACCCGTAAACACAAACTTGTGGTGCTCAAAACTACACACACGGCATTTTTTTTTTTGAATTATTTTTTACAAATGTGTTTATAATACACGCATCTACGTTTATGAAAAAAAATTTTGGTCCAACTCGCCCGGACGGTGTAGTTCTCATGGTTCTTACAACTAGGGGTGGTTTTCATTTTAGCGGTCCCCTGTATATATATATATATATATATATATATATATATATATATATATATATATATATATATATATATATATATATATATATATATATATATTTATATAGTAGGTTAGTTCCCCGTGTGTTACACAGGCTGAACTGTAACAACTAACATTAAAATTAGTAATTAGAATAATAATTAGTCAATAAGGAAACCTTAATTGAGACACCCAAGTAATTCCGTACTAACCCTAAAATTTCCGGAATAATCGGAATCAGGATCAGGGCCCCTAAAACTCAGGGGGGGTTAAACCCTATTCGATAATTATCTTAAATTATGCGTTGTATATACTGAATTTCGAATGTTGTTGATTCACCAAGTCTATGCCACTGACTAGGCTAATCCACAAGCTAGGCCGCACCTTTACGGACCGTAAGGGTTAGTCCTTACGGACCGTAAGCCTACCAGCTTGCCTTACGGACCGGAAGGGTTAGGTCATACGGTCCGTAAGCAACATGAAATTTGGGCTATAAATAGCCGACCTTGGCATTCGACTGTTGGTGTTAAAACGTCGATCGAATTCGTTCTGTACATCGATGTTAGGCTGTTATATCACAAATTAAACACACACGATCACGAAGTGCTGCCGCGGAACAGGGTAATTACTCAATCGCTATTACGATTCAGTTTCCGAGATCAATATATCCAAAGAATGTTTAAGTGCCGCCCACATTGGGTCATACTTTGTCGTTTATCGTTAATTCGATGAATGAGTTTAAGTATTATACTTTGTCGTTTGTCGTTAATTCGATAAATGAGTTTAAGTATCGCACTTTGTCGTTCATTGTGAGAATTTGATCTCGTGAGATATCGTGACTGTTGTATTGATCACTAACCCTGTTTTGTGTGCATTATTATTGAAATTAGGTTAACAGGGCTAAAATCATATTCTGTCAGTACTAAATCTGCAATGTGAGTTATTCTCTTTTTATCAACTGTTTTACAATACTCCAAATTATTTCCAGAATTATAAATTACAGTGATTAAGTTTATGTAATCACCAAGTTACAGCCGGTATGTGGGGTATTGTGCACTTTACTTGATAATCGTCACCATTAGGGCAACCATTGGGTGATATGACCATAATCACAGACACCATTGGACAGGTGGGCCAATGGGTCGAGTGGTAAAGTACTGTGGGTAGTTGGTTGATATCAGAAACATTGTAAAAGATCTTAACACTGTGAATTATAACAGATGTGTCATTTTCAGCAACTAGAATAATTCACTCAGTATTTCCCCGCTGACAAAATCTTTTCCAAACATGTTTCAGGTGATCTGCTGTAATTCAGGAAAAATGCAGGGGAAGCATTTCAAGCTTAAGATAGTGGCTCAGTATAAAATAAAGAAATGTGTTTTATCCAGAAAATCTTACTATTGTAAATTATCAGGGTTTTATCCCGAATTGTGAAATAAAATAATCGGGAAAAGTTTTTAGCTTAAACGATCCTGTAAATAAAATTTCCGCTGCTAAACTCACAATAAACAAAGTACCGCAGGATTTCTGTCCCGCGGCTCCTGGAATGGGTCAAACCGGGCCGGGGGCCGTGACAGAAACAAGGTGGTATCAGAGCCACTAAGTTAAGCTAATTAAGTATTTAAAAGATACTTAATTTTTCCTGATTACTATTACGTGATTATGTGTTTATGTGCTTTTAAACTGATTATTTGTTAATTACAGTATGGGTAAGCAAAAGTTACAAGATATCTATCTTAAACTAGATAGGCCAGTCTACGAAGAAGGAAGTTCGTCTAAAACTAAATTTTCAAAGCTCCCTACAATTCCTGAAGAAGGAATATTTGTGCAAAAAGCGAATTATGAATATCCGCTTTCTCCTAGAAAAAGGAATATGATTATTAAGAAAAGTAAGGAGCAAATCAGAGAAAAGAAGATTAAAAAGGAAACCCAGGAGTTAATTAAGAAATCACCTTGGGAAGATAAACTCGATGAAAAATGGGCAAATTTGTATATGTTAGCCAGTGTGGCAGAACATGCAAATCTTTAGATGCCCTACATCAAGCAAACAGCACTTCCCAATAAGTAAATAAATAAAATTTAGTAAAATAAATCTGAATGTGTTTTCCTGTATTTTGTACAAATAGTGTGCAATAAAACTTCCATGTTTATTTGTTAAACTTTGTTCCAAAGTTTTAACTTAATATGTTTGTGCATTTTGCATATATGCTACACAGCATGAACGAGATATCTGAAGCTTTTCAGAACCTCAATCTTTACCCGGTGAATATAGAAGTTTCTCATGAATTTACTGGATATTTTGCTGATGTGGACCAACCTGTAAAATTTCCTACTCCACCATTGACCAAACCAAAAAGAAAGAAAAAGAAAAATTATGTGTGGGGAAGCCGTATACGTAGGAAAAAGCCAGTTACAAAACCTCCTAGAATTAACGACCCTTTAGGAAAAGGAAAGGCAATTATAATCCAGGAAAACCCTAATCAGCAAGAAAGGGAAACTTAAGCCAATAAAGAGTTTAGGCAAATGGAGAAATAGTTTGAGGAATATTCTCAAGAAATAGAAACAGAAATAGGGCAAGATTCTAGACCAACTCAGGTAGAAATTGGGGAGAGTTCCAACCAAAACCAAAGGCTAACTTTTCAGGAGCAGATAGATATTCTATTGGCAAACTGTGATACTTTTCAGCCTGTCAATACGAATATTTTTAACTATCCTATTGAAAATCCACTTCCTATGAACTCTGGACCAGCAATCCCAGATCCAATAGTACACTTCCAACCTGTAGAAATGGAGGAATGGTGGACAAATGATTGGCAATTCCAAAATATTGTCAACGACCCTTATTCCTTTCTTCCACAATTCGATCCAGAACCCCTACCTAATCCAGCAATGAGCAATGAGAATCTGACTGAACTTCGCCATTTCGGTGAAGAATTGATGGATGCAGGGAATAGAATTAGGGAGATAGGGGGACAGATTGCCTGGAAGTATGATGAAAGGGAACTTCGTTTTTAGGATATCAAGTAACGAGAAATAAGAAGATGATAAAACTATCGTTGTGTAATAGTAAAAGTAAATAGTGAAACCAGTTGTAACATAACGAATAAAACGTTGTAAAATATCGGTGTGTATTGATGCATACTATACTGATATAAAATGGAATCGAGAAATCGATAAGTTTTGACTTTATGTGTTATGAATTGTCTGATTAATTGTATAAATTGCTAATTACTAATTACTCATAATAAATTATTATCAGATGGCAAATAATGATAACGAACCAGTAAATGAAGTTAATCAGTCAGAGCATCACCCAGAAGATCAATATATGACCAAACAAGATATTGAAAATATTGTTGCTCAAGGGATAGCCAACGCAATTCCAATATTCGTTGCTGCTGTAAAAAGTCCAAACGAGCCGCAACATATCATTCTTAGTAGACATACTATTGAGGATAATTTCAGTAATAGTATAAACGGGGGCAATGATCATATTAATCATGATAATGAATCTCAGCACACGCCGCGCCCTAAGAAACGAAAGGCTGCAACACCTGGTTGCACTTTCAAAGAATTCCTTGCTTGTAAACCCGCTGAATTTGCAGGCAACGAAGGAGCAACTGCAACACTGCGATGGTTAGAGAAAACCGAAGCAGTGATTGCAATAAGTAAATGTGCTGAAGAAGATCAAGTCATGTATGCCTCAAATTTGTTTAAAGAAGGAGCACTAGAATGGTGGAACACAGTACTGCAAGCAAAAGGAAGACGGGTGGCTTATGCTATGACTTGGGAAGAATTTAAGAATCTTGTCGAAAGAAAATTCTGTCCTGAGTATGAGAAGGAACAGATGGCAAATAAGTTCCTAAATCATCGAATGACAGGGGTAGATTGTCGTGGTTATACTTCGACATTCTTCGAATATGCGAGAGTGGTACCCAATCTGGCTTCGCCAGAACCGGTACTCATTTCCCGATATATTTGGGGATTAATTAGCGAAATTCGCAATATCGTTAAGGCTGCGAGACCTCATACTATTGACGATGCAGTAGAATTAGCTAACACCCTAACCGACGAACTAATACGCACAAGAGATGAAGATAGGAAGAAAGAATTGGCTCAAAAGATTACCCAGGGATTTAGGGTGGGTAATAGTAGTAATTTCAAGAAGAAAGGAGCAAGACAATCTTCAATCCCGCCATTTTGCAGAAATTGCAGAAGGAAACATTTTGGAAAATGCAATGCAATTTGTAATTTCTGCAAATCTGTAGGCCATAGTGAAGAAAACTGTAAGAAGAAAACTGTAATCCGTTTTCACTGTGGGGAAATAGGACATTACAAAACCGAATGCCCCAAACTGAACAAAATCACCGATAACAAGGGCAAACCAGTTGAAGGAACTGTTAAGAAAAATGCCAGAGCTTTCCAGCTAACCACTCAAGAAGCAGAGCTCATTCCGGATGTCATAGCCGGTACGTTTTTAGTTCACAACGTTTATGCAAAAGTATTATTTGACTCTGGTGCAAACCAAAGTTTTATAAATACTTCATTCTGTCAAGCTCTTAAGTTACCGTTGACTACCGTTAGGCAGATTTTTACAGTCGAAACTGCAGATGGGAATTCAGTAGAAATTAATCAGGTTTTGCAAAAAGTAGAAATAGAACTCTTAGGTCATAAATTTGTTGCAAACTTATTACCTATGAAACTAGCCGAGTTTGATGTTGTCTTAGGAATGGATTGGTTAATAGCCAACCATGCTCAAATCATTTGTGATAAGAACTCTATAGAAATTCAAGCACCTACGGGAGAGGTAATTAAGATTGCAGGAGATAAACCTCGGAGGCCACTGAAGTTCATATCAGTAATGAAAGTTGCTAATTATGAACGGAAACAAGGAATAGTATATATGATTTCAGTAATCATTTGTACTAAAGAAAAAGAACTTAAGGAAATTCCTGTAGTCTCAGAATACCCAGATGTTTTTCCAGAAGATTTGCCTGGGTTACCACCAGATAGAGAGGTAGAATTTAGGATTCATCTAATTCCAGGAACTATACCGATAGCCAAGGCACCTTATCGATTAGCCCCTACCGAAATGCTAGAATTAAAGAAGCAATTAGATGAATTACTAAGCAAAGGATTTATACAACCTAGTTCATCCCCTTGGGGTGCACCAGTGTTGTTTGTGAAAAAGAAAGATGGATCAATGAGAATGTGTATTGATTATAGAGAATTGAATAAGGTTACAATTAAGAATCGACACCCATTACCTAGGATTGATGATCTCTTTGATCAATTACAAGGCGCTAAATATTTTTCTAAGATAGACTTGCGCTCCGGATATCATCAATTAAAGGTTCAAGAGGAAGACATACCTAAAACTGCTTTTAGAACTAGGTATGGTCATTATGAATTTACAGTCATGCCCTTTAGACTAACAAATGCCCCAGCTGCATTCATGGACATGATGAACATGATTTGTAAACCATATTTGGATAAATTTGTGATCGTGTTCATTGACGATATACTCATTTATTCCAAAAGTCAAGTCGAGCATTGTCAGCACTTGCATGCACTCTTAACTTTGTTAAGAAAAGAAAAGTTGTACGCTAAATTCTCGAAGTGTGAATTTTGGCTACAAGAAGTGCAATTCTTAGGACACATGGTGAATCACGAAGGTATTCACGTAGATCCTGCTAAGATAGAAGCAATTACCAACTGGAAGGTTCCACAAACTGCAATGGAAATTAGAAGTTTTATAGGTTTAGCTGGTTATCATAGACGGTTTATTAAGGATTTTTCCAAGATAGCTGTACCATTAACTAAGCTAACCTGTAAAGCCACTAAGTTTGAATGGGGACCAAAACAAGAAGAAGCCTTTAGAATTTTAAAACAGAAATTAACCAATGCGCCAATCTTAGCTTTACCAGAAGGAACAGAAGATTTTGAAGTATATTGCGATGCTTCAAAACTAGGATACGGATGTGTGTTAATGCAACGCAAGAAGGTAATTGCGTATGCCTCCAGACAATTGAAAAAGCACGAAGAAAACTATACAACTCATGATTTAGAACTAGGAGCCATAGTTTTTGCCCTTAAAATTTGGAGACATTATCTGTATGGAAGTAAATTTACTATTTATACAGATCATAAAAGTTTAAGATATATATTTGGGCAAAAAGAGTTAAACATGAGGCAAAGAAGATGGATGGAGATTTTAAGTGATTACGACTGTGATATTCAATATCACGAAGGAAAGGCAAACGTAGTAGCAGATGCTTTAAGTCGTAAGTATCATGAAAAGCAAAGGCGAGTCCGTGCCCTTAGAATAAATCTACAAATAGATTTAATGGAACAAGTGAAGGAAATCCAGAAAACAGCAATCAAGGACGATGCCGAAGGAATGAAAGGTTACCTAAGAGAATTGGAACAAGGAAATGATGAAATTTGGAAATTCCACAAAAACAGAATTTGGGTACCTAAACAGGGAAATTTAAGATCAAAGATTTTAGAGGAAGCTCATAAATCTAGGTATACCATACACCTAGGAAACAATAAGATGTATCAAGATTTAAGAAAGAATTTCTGGTGGATAGGAATGAAAAAGGATATAGCCGAATATGTATCTAAGTGTTTAACCTGTTCACAAGTTAAAGCCGAACACCAGAAACCCTCAGGTTTACTACAACAGTTAGAAATGCCTGTATGGAAATGGGAACTTATAACAATGGACTTTGTTATTAAGTTACCCAAGACTCGAAAAGGTAATGATGCCATTTGGGTAATCGTGGATCGATTGACCAAATCAGCTCATTTTCAACCAATAAAGGAAACCTTTAGTATGGAAAGGTTAGCCAAATTGTATGTAGATGAGATAGTATCCTTACATGGAGTCCCGCTCTCCATTGTATCGGATAGAGATAGTCGTTTCACTTCCCGTTTCTGGACAAGTTTCCAAGAATCAATGGGAACCCGACTTAATCTAAGTACTGCATATCATCCACAGACCGATGGACAAAGTGAAAGGACGATCCAAACTTTAGAAGACATGCTCCGAGCATGTGTAATTGATTTTGGGGGTAATTGGGATAACCATTTACCATTAATTGAATTCTCCTATAACAATAGTTATCATTCAAGTATTGAAGCCGCTCCATTCGAGGCACTATATGGACGCAAGTGCAGAACACCTGTATGTTGGGCAGAAATAGGAGAAAGTCAATTATCAGGTCCGGAAATTGTGCAAGAAACCACAGACAAGATAACTCGAATCAAGGAACGATTGAAAACAGCCAGAGATCGCCAAAAGAGCTATGCAGACAATCGTCGCAAACCACTTTAATTCCAAATAGGAGACAAAGTACTGCTGAAAGTCTCTCCTTGGAAAGGAGTTGTAAGATTCGGTAAGAAAGGAAAACTGAGTCCCAGATATGTTGGACCATTTCCAGTGATTCAACGAATTGGACCAGTCGCTTATCGTTTACAATTACCAGAGGCACTAGCTGGAGTACATGATGTATTTCATGTATCCAATCTTAAGAAATGTCTATCAGACGAATCTCTAGTAGTACCTCTTCAAGACATAGAGGTAAATGAAAAACTGAAATTCATAGAAAAACCTTTACAAATAGAAGACCGAAAGATCAAGTTTCTCAAACACAAGCGACTAGTACTGGTGAAAGTCAGATGGAATTCAAAGAGAGGACCGGAATATACTTGGGAACTGGAATCAGAAATGAAGCGCAAGTACCCTCATCTGTTTCAATGAATCTCGAGGACGAGATTTTTCCTAAGGTGGGGAGGATGTAACAACTAACATTAAAATTAGTAATTAGAATAATAATTAGTCAATAAGGAAACCTTAATTGAGACACCCAAGTAATTCCGCACTAACCCTAAAATTTCCGGAATAATCGGAATCAGGATCAGGGCCCCTAAAACTCAGGGGGGGGGGTTAAACACTATTCGATAATTATCTTAAATTATGCGTTGTATATACTGAATTTCGAATGTTGTTGATTCACCAAGTCTATGCCACTGACTAGGCTAATCTACAAGCTAGGCCGCACCTTTACGGACCGTAAGGGTTAGTCCTTACGGACCGTAAGCCTACCAGCTTGCCTTACGAACCGTAAGGGTTAGGTCATACGGTCCGTAAGCAACATGAAATTTGGGCTATAAATAGCCGACCTTGGCATTCGACTGTTGGTGTTAAAACGTCGATCGAATTCGTTCTGTACATCGATGTTAGGCTGTTATATCACAAATTAAACACACACGATCACGAAGTGCTGCCGCGGAACAGGGTAATTACTCAATCGCTATTACGATTCAGTTTCCGAGATCAATATATCCAAAGAATGTTTAAGTGCCGCCCACATTGGGTCATACTTTGTCGTTTATCGTTAATTCGATGAATGAGTTTAAGTATTATACTTTGTCGTTTGTCGTTAATTCGATAAATGAGTTTAAGTATCGCACTTTGTCGTTCATTGTGAGAATTTGATCTCGTGAGATATCGTGACTGTTGTATTGATCACTAACCCTGTTTTGTGTGCATTATTATTGAAATTAGGTTAACAGGGCTAAAATCATATTCTGTCAGTACTAAATCTGCAATGTGAGTTATTCTCTTTTTATCAACTGTTTTACAATACTCCAAATTATTTCCAGAATTATAAATTGCAGTGATTAAGTTTATGTAATCACCAAGTTACAGCCGGTATGTGGGGTATTGTGCACTTTACTTGATAATCGTCACCATTGGGGCAGCCATTGGGTGATATGACCATAATCACAGACACCATTGGACAGGTGGGCCAATGGGTCGAGTGGTAAAGTACTGTGGGTAGTTGGTTGATATCAGAAACATTGTAAAAGATCTTAACACTGTGAATTATAACAGATGTGTCATTTTCAGCAACTAGAATAATTCACTCAGTATTTCCCCGCTGACAAAATCTTTTCCAAACATGTTTCAGGTGATCTGCTGTAATTCAGGAAAAATGCAGGGGAAGCATTTAAAGCTTAAGATAGTGGCTCAGTATAAAATAAAGAAATGTGTTTTATCCAGAAAATCTTACTATTGTAAATTATCAGGGTTTTATCCCGAATTGTGAAATAAAATAATCGGGAAAAGTTTTTAGCTTAAACGATCCTGTAAATAAAATTTCCGCTGCTAAACTCACAATAAACAAAGCACCGCAGGATTTCTGTCCCGCGGCTCCTGGAACGGGTCAAACCGGGCCGGGGGCCGTGACATGAACAATCTAAACTATATAATAAATAGTTCTTGTAAATGCAAACCAAAGATAGAGACGTCTATATACCAAATTGACATAAATGAGTTAATATAAAGATGATGTATGTTACTATTATAAAATTCATCAAAGAAACATGTAATCGTTGAAAATGATACAAAAATAAATATATTATATTATATAATACTTATTATTGTATTTACGTATTACATTATATTTAATGAGAAATAAAGAGTTACAATTATAATTCGCAAAGCGAGTATGTGTGTGTTAATGTCATAATAGTACGACCCTTTTTTTAGGGCATCAATACTCTCAAAAATATTGGAAGGAAGCAGCCAGACGGCCGATTCACAATGTCGGGTTTAGACCCTCAAGAGAAATTTTCAGATTAAAGTATTAAGTAAAGGGGATTTTTACATATTTCCCCCTCCTAAGAAGCCTTATTACATATTTCCCTAACCCCTAAATTTAATTACATATTTCCCCTTTCTAAAAAATCCTACTTATATTTTTCCCCAATCCCTAAATTGATACATTAAACAGTTATAATTGTTGTCTTAGTTTCTTAATAAAAATTATAGAGTCACCATTGCCAATTAAAACTGTATGTATACTATATGTAATGTTTTTCTAATAACTTTATATATGTTTGAACTGAATCATCTGACCTGGACTAATATCTATAAAATAAGAGAGATTAGTAACGATAAACTTTAAGTAAGAAATAATGATTTATAAAAAAGAATAAGAATTATATTATAACTAATAATATTTAGTATTTAGGATTATCTATAATATAAGATATTAAACTAAATAATATTTAGGAGAAGGGTTATCTATAAGAGATTAAACTAAAATTATAATTATCTATAAGAGATGGCCTAATATGATGACAAGTGTCCCTAAAGTGGTTTCTTTTATTATATAGTATAGATATATATATATATATATATATATATTGTAGCAAGTTTCCGGTTTTGAGTAAGATGGCGAAAGACATTTTTGGCATCTCGATCACTACCGTGGCTTCTGAATCAGCCTTTAGTGCATTAACATTTGATGACTACCGGAGCTCCCTTTCAATGGATATGGTGGAACTTCTTGTTTGTGGAAGTGATTGGTTAAAGGCCAGCTCAAAAACAACCTTAAAAACATTGAAAGTAAGCTTTTATTACATTTATAATTTACTTATACTTTTGTAGTTTATGCATTAACATTTGTATTTTGTTTCTTTTAATGTGTAGCAAGCTGAAAGAGATGAAGAAAAATTGGAAATTGATGTGTTGACTCCTGAGGGATCTGATAATAAATGAAAAGTTTTGTTTAATGCTTGTGTTTATAGGTTATATATGTTGATTTGAAGTTGAATTTTGTGGATGGAGATGATCAAGCTTAAAGAAGAAGTTTATGGCTTTTGAGCTAAATGACAATTTGTATTTCGCACTTTATTTTGAGCTTCTTGATATTGTTAAGAACATTTTTAGAATCATGATTTTAGTTATGTATTGCTTTTGTTAGTAAGGTGTTGGACATGTTTTAATTAAGTTAGGATTTCAGTTTTTTTGTGTTGCTACACATGTTTTAATTTCGGTGCTGAGAAAAACCAAGCGAAAATGATCCGCTAGATTCAAATTCAATCCGAGCACGAGCATCACTTTTGTGCTCGGTTTTGCAAATTTGATCGGATCGGTTGTAATTCAATCCGAGCACGAGCAGACCCTCGATCGGATCGAATCGGCTCATGAACATCCCTAATTATGATGGTGATGTGGCGAAAAATATCTCTTAAAAGCATTAACAATTACATATGGTTTTAGTATTTCTTTATTTCCATTGTATAAAACAAAATGTTTGGTGTTGGTTAAAAAATATTAATAAATCGTGTAAAGATAACATTCAATAGTCATTTTTAAATTGTTACATATTTCTATATATAACAACTAGTTTTAACACCCATGTGAACACACGGGTATGTTTAATAACGATCGAAAACAAATACTAAAAAACAGATTATAATATATGATTTAAATTCTTTGCATATAGTTACATATCTTTATAAAACAATGTTAATGAAATTATGTGTTAGTGTACATGGTTGATATAAAAATAAGCTAAGTACTTGGTAATATGTTGTCTAAAATGAAAACATGAACTAATATGTTGTCTAAAATAAAAACATGAACTAATTTTTTGACACTTTGTTAGTTGTGACGCAATGGTGAACACACGGGTATGTTTAATAACGATCGAAAACAAATATTAAGATAGTATGTGTTAGGACATAAAAATTTCATTACTATGTTACAAAAAAATTAGAGAAAAACGCAATTTGCGTCTCTGTGGTATGTGAGAAACATCACCCTGTTTGACTGTTTGACAATTGTGAAATGTCTTTTATACCCTCAAATCTTAATGATAAATATATATGTATGATTAGAACAATCACACTTCTCAATAAAATCATTTTCATCTTCTCTCAAGTCCCAAAACACAGATCTTCATCTTCATCTTCAATCATCTTCATCGGATCATCTTCATCTTCATCGGAATCATCTTCATCTTCATCGAAATCATCTTCATCGGAATCATCTTCCTCTTCTATAATCTCCACCGATCATCAGCTTCATCTTCATCTTCATCATCTTCTATAACAATCCAAGGTAAAATCACATACCTAAAACATGATCGACACTATGTTTTTGATATGCTAGAATGTAACAGGTTTTGTGTGAAAATATTGTTTGATTCTTGTGGGTTTTTGTCTCGGGTATCAAAACAGAGGTTTGGGTTTTGGTTATTATGAAGGTTTGTTTTAGGTTTTGTATGAAAATATTGTTTGATTCTTGTGGGTTTTTGTCTCGGGTATCAAAACAGAGGTTTTGTTTGATTCTTGTGGGTTTTTGTCTCGGGTAGCAAAACAGAGGTTTTGAATGTGTATTCGGTTCCTCATATGAGATCAACTGTGTTTTGGTTTTGATTCTTGTGGGTTTTTGTCTCGGGTATCAACTGAGTATATTGTTCAAAATGTATCATTGATTTCTATAGTTTCAGATCTCATGTGATCATTTGGCTGATTCTTGTGTGTTTTTCTCTAAAAACAGTTAGAGTACAGATCTAGGTTGTTTATTGAAACTATGATACTTGTGGGTTTTAATTTCCGAATCAAATGCGAAGAAACAAATGATGGAAATTGATAAAGCGCATCAGTGTGTAGTTATTTGAACACATCAATATTGATACTTGAAATGTGAAAATTGATTTTTGGTTGTTTGAGAATTGTTTAAAAATATGAACTAAATCAGAATTAAATTTTATACAAATGAACTGATCAGATCAGTTTCGGATTGATGTGTTCGTCATATTGATTTTTGGTTTGATTCGATGATATGGGTTCCTCATATTGGTCATTTGAATGTGTTTATATTGGTCATTTGAGAATTGTTTAAGAAGATGAACTAAATCAGAATTAAATTTTATACAAATGAACTGATCGGATCAGTTTCGGACTGATGTGTTCCTCATATTGATTTTTGGTTTGATTCGATGATATGGGTTCCTCATATTGGTCATTTGAATATGTTTATATTGGTCATTTGAATGTGTTTTATTGTACAGAATGGCTGCGGATGTAAAGATACGCAAAAAACCAAGCACGAAGGCGAGAACACTTGACAACCTCCTAGAAGATGGTGCAGTGCACATAAGGAAGTAATTGATCAGAACGATCAATTGTATATGAATGATTATAACCCCGGTGGTAGATATGTAATTAGCGAGCTCTGGAATTTCAAGGAAAATCGAAGAGCTACACTGGGGTTATATTCATTCATATGAATGAATATAACCCAAGTGGCAGATATGTAATTAGCTACACTGGGATTATATTCATTCATATCTGCTACATTCCGAAGTGCACCCATCAGCAAAGATCCGCAATTGCTTGTGGTGATATGACGTTTTGTCTCTGTATTGTATGTTACGGACTTTTGTTATCGAGAGTCTGTAAGTCTTGTCAAGTCTACGAAGTTGGTATGACGTGTCTCTGTATTTTATGTATTAAAACTTTACATTTAATATACAATTTAGGCTTTAATAATTTGTTATATATAGTATACACATAATTATTAGATTGCATTTATTTAAAAAGATTTAATTATTAGATTGCATTTATTAGATTTAATATACAATTTAGGCTTTAATTTTTCTCAAAAAATTATTAGTTCAGGTTTGATATAGAAATAATCTAAGTAGTTGATAATATGTTGTCTACAAATCCGATTATTAATCATTTCTAAATGTTTTCTAACCATTTGTATCTAAAAATCAGATTATTAATCATTTCTTCATGTTTTCTAACCATTTGTGTCTAAATAACCCGAACAACATGCCATATACTTGTATATAGACATGTATGCAAAGGCAATGTCATTTTATTGCCCATTATGCCGTCGATCGCCTAAAACCACTTGGAATACCCTGCCAAAGTATAGATACCATGATTGCATATCGAGCAGCAAAGGCAAAGCTGATTTTAAGGAACCTTTGCTTTAGTTCATGCATCATCTTTTATCTTTTACGTTTTTAAACACACTGGCATTCTAAGTAAAGCAGAACAATTATATTTCTTAAACTGAGTTTCTATTTTTTTCATGTCTAACTGGGATATAAGGTGTGGCCATAAGCATCAGTATCACTAATAAGAAGAAAATAACCAAAATTCTGATAAAGTATAAAATTTCAAAATTTGACAAATCAAAACAAACTCTTAAATAATAAGTCAAGAAGTCGAACACATACAAAAGAGAAATATTTTTTCCATGTTTAACATACCCTAAAAATACCTTACGAACTCACAATTTGTAAACTATGATTCAACCCGAAAACCGACCCTGAATCATTTAGGCATGGCTTCCTCTTTCTGAACTGTTTTGGCAGCCGCAACCATCGCTTATAATGGTTGTTTAGACACCATTAGCAGCCCCAAAACCGTACCTAATTGCATGTTGTTGCTATTCCTTTTTTTGTAGTCTGTTATGGTACGCATTACCCCTACTAACCAATGTGGTCTGGTTCGCTGCACTTTTATAACAAAAGCCTTATGTTAGTTTTTCAGTTATAATTAAATCTCCTTTTACTATAGCATTACCTATAGAGTAAATTCAATAGAAAGTATCTAATCGTAAATACGAACTCAAGTTACCAGACACTATCATAAATAAGCGGTTGTAAATTTACCTGTTAAAAAACGTTGATTTTTTTTGTCCAAATAAGCACCAAGCAATATCAAATCCATTCCACAATGACCATTTTTATGCACTTGATTTTTAAGTCCAGTTGAATGTAAAAACACCTCTGCATCAACATCAACATCATCAAATAAAGTCTAAGTTTTTAGCACATGAAAGAATAAAATGCCGTTTTGCCATTAATATTGACCTAAAGAACGAAACTCACAGGTATGTTTGAAACAGCAACACCTTGGATCGACATCAACATTAGTATAATCTTATAACCATGTTGCTGAAAGCCTTCCCTGCTGCTTTGCTCAATGCCTAAAACAACAGTATCTCCCCATTCTTCTGTTAACTTGTCACACCCCCAATTTTCCACGTGTCATCGGTGGGCCCGGTGGGGAGTATAGTGACGTAGTTAATATCATCATAGTCAAACAACACAATATTTAAATGCACAGCGGAAGCAAAAGATAAATATATTACAAACCGGTATAAAGTAATATCAAGTATTACAAACGGGATGTAAAGGGGTCCACAGGCGGATCAAAAAAGAACTTAAATATTGTTCAGCAGACTTTAGGCGCCTAGAACTTGCAAGATTCCTTATTAACGCCCTGAGCAGCTTCCAGCCTATTACGTACTTGTACCTGTCACTTAGACTTTGGAAAATACGTCAGTTTTCACTGGTAAATACACTCAACTGACTCATTTGAAAAGAGTTTATGAAAATTGGTTTAGGCGCACAAGGCACAAAACTATTTTGACACTTGATTAAGATGCACAAGGCAAGATTAATCTTTTATACTTGGGACAAACTATATCTCATGTTATCAGTTTTACATAACTTGCTCTACATACGGGGCCCGGTTCTATGCCGGTTCAAGATTAACCGACACACCACTATTCCCTTATTGGGTATAATCAATTAATAAGCATATAGCATCTGTCAGGTGTATGCCTACACCCCGTGCTTAGGTCGTGGCCATTGCATTTAATGAGTCAAGGATATCCAGGACACGGTCGCATTAACCCCCAATGTTTCAGTCAAGCAATACGAATTAAAAACAGGTTATTTGGATTTCCCGACTCATTGGTCTTCAAATCCCATACCTGACCATGCGGTATTTATATTACCGTATCCCAAGCCCGTAATAGGGAAAATAAGTTAAGAGTATTTACCTGAGCTAGCTCCTGTCTTAAATAGCAAGAATTATAATAACTCAGCCGTATTCACTTAAGTAAGCGTAGGTACAATTTACCGGAAGGCTCTAGTCTGGAATGATGGTATAAATAACCAATTAGAATACTAACGGGTCTTCATTTAAGCCTAAGCTTAGGCCGGTTAGTTTTAAGGATGATACGGTTCAAGCGCACGATTAAGCGAAGACCGGATAGAATGTGATTTAGACCCGACAAGTTTGAATACTTGTATAATATGGGTATACTAAACACATTCTGGATTTTGAGACAAAAATGATAACGTTTGACCCGTTTCGGTCAATTTATGCAAACTAGTTACATAAACCGAACCGAACGCTAAAAGAGCGTTACGGGTATCCAAAAGAGTCATATGCAAGTTCCCTGAGATAATATGCTTTAAATATGATATAATATCAGCAAGTTATGTTCTATTATGCCCCGGATGAATTTAAACTCAATTTATGCCTTATAAGGGCATTTTGGTCATTTAAGAGATTATAAAAGAGTTAAATTGGAAATCTGAGTTACAGGTCTGATTTATACAGTATATATACTTAATTTGACATATTATAACAGTAGGGTATGACCCGTTTATGAAACTTATCATTTAAAATCAAACTATGCACCGTAGGGGTATTTTGGTAATTTCACAAGGGCTAAAAATGTCAAAACTGGAAACCTGAGCTCAAAAACTTATACTTACTGTTATTATATAAAAATATGCTAAATACTTCAGTAGGTATAGATCTTATATGCTTAATATGGTTATAGTACATACTATGCGTTAAAAACGCTTAGAAAGGCGATTTAGAGCCGTTTCCGGGTTTTTAAAAGAAAGCTGAGATTTTTATATTTCCAGAGTGCTCAAAATAATTTATTTAACAAATAAAATCAGTAGAAAAAGGTTTGGGGTCAAAAGGATTTATAAAACTCATTTTACGGCTTAAAAGGTCAAAACCGGTATTAACCGAATCAAGCTTAGAGACCTATGATACGATCAGCCAAAAATTAAATAAAAATCTTCAAAAATCCCAAAATATTATATAACATCAGTGGGTAAAAAGTTTTATATCAAAAAGTGGCCTTAAATAGGTTATACGCTAAATGCGCCGTTTATTTAACATAAAGCTATAGTTTTACGATATCGGACATAACTCGAAATCTGGACCTCCAACTGATATCAAATTTTCGGTGCAAGTTTATAAATCAGTAATAAAGGTTTCTACTCTTTCACTTTTCCAAAAATCACGTTTTATAGCAAAAAGGGCAAAATAGTCAACTTTAAGCATAAATCGGAAACATGCATATGAATCGGTTAAGCATGGACTCAAGATGTAATATTCCAGAGAGTTAAACATAAATATAAAAATTGGTCCAAAATAAGCTCTAATGCAGATCTCAAACATGCATGCACGGATCCGAATCGAGAGTCAAAGAAAAAGTCATTTTAGGAGACTTTCGGTTCTGATCCGGGTTCAAACTGAAAATTTGTCGAGTTGATCATGATGAAACATGTTCTTACATTATTTACAAAGTTATTTTGATGATCAAACAGGTTGCATGCGATCTACACTGTTAATTATGCTAAATTTTGCAAAAACCCATTCTGTTGACTTTTTAAGAAAAGCTTTGACTCGTCAATCATCATGCTTAGAGTGGGAATCTGAAAATACCCTTTTTGAGGGTTTGTTACCCATATGAATACCAACTATTAACAAGATTCAATTGGACTTAGAACCGATCAATTCGTGACCAATTCTGGAAGTCAACAAAAGTCAATTATTAGTGTTCTAGGCTAAAATAGATCAAGACAAGGATCAATACATAAAGGAGCACTTACAATCACTGAGTGAACGATCAAAGAACACCAGAAAGATCCAAGATGGTTGTGCAAATCAGATTGGAACATGTTTGGGTGTTTGAAGTTGCAAAAATGTTGCAACTAATGGAAAGAACATGCATCTATAGGATCCTTGGAATGAATTAGATGTTGCCAGGTGTTAAACTGTCACACCCCCAAAATCCACCTGCGGATAACACCCGCTTCGAGGGCGTGACTGACCAGGATCCAGCCACCAATTATACTAAGCATTGGTTAATATTAAAGTAATACTTACTAACCATAAGATTAGCAAATAACAAGTTCAGAGTTTAAGGTTTTAAAGTTTAAACAGGAACAAGTAGCGGAAGCATAATTAAGTAGTTTTAAACAGTGTTCATAAGGTAAGCATGATAATTGCCCAACACACGGGCAGACGACCACTACACATCCCAAGCAGCTGCTCCAGTCACTGGCCACCTGCAAAGCATGCAGTAAAGGGGTCAACAATAATGCTGAGTGAGTTCACCAGTTGTCCAGTTTTAATTACCAAAAACTTGTTTCACCAGTTAATTTATCCGTTTATACATGCCATGGGGAGCTACCCCAAAAGTTAGCGACTAAACTGTTTTCTAATACCGAACACTAGGTAACCGAATGCGTTTCCGCAGGATGCCCCGATGTCAATGTTCTATCATCATTGACGGATGCCTGAGTACATTAGTTCACGACCGATCCCAAACCATGGCACGGTGTGAGGCTGGTAAAACCTAAATAGCGCTATCAACTAATAACCCGTTCGCCTGGCACCGGCGACTAATCGGTATTATGTAGTAGGGACTTGAATGATAGAGTTGCGTTTAGTGCCGTTAGTTGCATTCCGTATAAACAGTAATTAACTAAAAAGGTTTCCCAATACAAGGGAAGATAAAGTAAGTTTGTTCCCAATAACTAGGGAAGGAATGTAGACGGTATCCCCTTTACAAGGGGATAGGGTTGTTTTAGTCTAGTGTCCCAAACCACCGGGACGCATGCTTTTAAGTTGTGAACTCACCTTGGGTTGCTCGGTATGATACGTTACTTGATTAAGTATGTTGGTCACCACGTCCTAGCATGGTTACCAAGTATGGGTCAAGTCGGGTACAAGTAAACACGTTTAGCATACACGTATACAAGCAGTTAACAGGCAGCAATACAAACAGTAACATGTTTTCATACAGTAGCAGATCAAAAAGAAGTCCAGTCAACAGGAGGCCCAACAGTCGAAGTCCAAAACATCAAGACAAACAGTTAAGGCCCAAAAACATAAAACAGCCCAGTCGAAACTAAGGTGGTTGCGACTCGCAACCGAGGTTGCGACTCGCAACTGCGGTCTCGGTCCGTCATGCTTTGGTTACGACTCGTAACCGGAGATTGCGACTTAGTAGGTGTGGTTGCGACTCGCAACCAGGTTTGATGCGTGCTGATTGCGACTCGCAACTGGGAGGTTTCGACTGGTCATGCGTGGTTTCGAGTAGCAACCAAAGGTTGCGACTCGCAATCGTGATAACGTGCATGGCAATCCCTTCTAGAACCTGCAGTGTACTATCCAATGAAGTTGCATTTTCATGTAAATGTTGTACTATGCCACTAAACATGTCTGTTGGTCGATTTGTGCACAAATTTGGATCAAAATCAGCATTTTCAAAATATTTAACACATTCAAACTTTTCTTCATGATGTTCATACCATAATCAAACAACATTCAACCATATTCATCATTTAAGCACAAAACTTTGAGATCAAAGAACACATTCTTAACACAAACAGTTTTGACACAATCGGCATTATATTCTCGGTTCCTATCTAGCATGATTCATCACAAATCAAAACTCATGAGATTAAGCAATCATGCATATCATTTGGTCAAAATCATTCTAACAAACACCTAGCATTATCCGAATAACAAAACCATGAAACCGGATAATTTTCATTAAGACACACAATCATCTTCAAGCAATCTCTTAGATCATCAAACAAGCATTTCATAGTAACAAACCTAAACAATCACTACCAACATTCAAGAGTTTTTCAAAATTAACAAAGCCACAAACTAACCGGTTGATGAAGGGTGTGAAGGGTGGTCTTCCTAGTGCGATGTTGAGTTGATCCGAGAGCTTGATGTTTCCGATTTGGTTCCGAGAAGGAGGAGAGGAGAGGAGGTGACCTTGGTCTTGGTTTGCTAGGGTTTAGTGAGAGGAGATGAGGGGAGAGTATGAGAGTGTGAGAAGAGAGTGTGTAAAATGGTTAAGGGAGGTGGGGTTGGGTTTATATAATGTTCCGAGTTGGGCTAGGGGTTTCCGGGTTGGGTTTCTCGGCTACAAGGCCTTAACCGGCCCATTACTAATGCTCACTCGAGACCATGGTCTCGAGTCGGGTTGCTTGTGGTTTCGGTTTGCATATATAACACTTATATATATATATATATACATACACATAAGCAAATTGGCATATAACACATAATAGCAAATAGTTTTTCATACATTTTTACTGTTAGTCGATTACGTACACGTTTGTTACATCGAAAGGTTATCCGGAAAGATCCGAGGTGTCACATTATCCCCAAGTTTTAGGAACTTTCGTCCCGAAAGTTAAGGCAGCCACTGTCAAGCTAGTGTAAGTAAAAGCGTCTCAACGGGGTGTCACATCATCCCCCAGTTAGTTTGGAATTTCGTCCCGAAATTCGTTCGTAGCTTCAGTGCTGGGGTTTTCGTTTGGGAACAACTGGGGATACTTGTGCCTCATCTGGTCTTCCCGCTCCCAGGTATACTCTGGGCCACGTCGCGAGTTCCAACGAACTCGTACAAGAGGTATCTGGCTACGTTTGAGGATTTTGATCTCTCGATCAGTGATCTCAATCGGCTCCTCAGTAAAGTGTAGCTGTTCGTCAATCGTTAGTTCCTTAAAAGGAATCACAAGCGTTTCATCCGACAAACACTTCTTCAGGTTGGATACGTGGAAAACGTTGTGTACCGCACTCAGTTCTTCAGGCAGGTTTAATCTATAAGCGACCTTACCGATCTTCTCGGTAATTTCGAATGGTCCGATATATCGCGGATTAAGCTTGCCCCGTTTACCAAAGCGAACCACACCCTTCCAGGGTGAGACTTTAAGTAGAACCCAATCACCGACCTGGAATTCCAATGGTTTCCTACGCTTATCAGCGTAGCTCTTCTGACGGTCACGAGCTGCCGCCATGCGTTGTCTGATCTGGGCAATCTTTTCCGTTGTACCAACCACCATCTCTGGGCCCGTGATTTGACTATCACCGATTTCTGCCCAGCAGAGAGGTGACCGGCATTTACGACCGTACAATGCCTCAAAAGGTGCTGCCTGGATACTAGTGTGGTAGCTGTTGTTGTATGAGAACTCTACTAACGGTAGATGCTTCTCCCAATTCTTGCCAAAGTCGATCACACACGCTCTAAGCATGTCTTCTAGAGTTTGGATGGTACGTTCGGACTGTCCATCCGTTTGCGGGTGATAAGCAGTGCTCATATCCAAACGTGAGCCAAAGCATTTGTGCATAGCTTGCCACAGTTCCGAAGTAAATCGAGCGTCTCGGTCTGAAATAATTGAGGTTGGCACTCCGTGCCTCGAAACTACTTCCTTTAAGTAAATCTCTGCCAAGGTAGAAAACTTGTCCGTTTCCTTAATAGCCAGAAAGTGCGCGGACTTGGTCAATCGATCTACTATTACCCAAATAGCATCATTTCCGCGTTGAGATCTAGGTAACCCTGTAACAAAATCCATGGAAATTTGCTCCCATTTCCATTTCGGGATTTCTGGTTGTTGGAGTAGGCCTGCCGGCTTCTGGTATTCTGTCTTGACTCTTGCGCAAGTCAAACATTTGCTGACGTAGGTTGCTATGTGGGCCTTCATACCAGGCCACCAGTATGTAGTCTTCAAGTCATGGTACATCTTGTCCGAACCAGGATGTACTGAGTAGCGGGACTTGTGGGCTTCGTCCATCACGAGTTCACGTAAATCTCCAAAGAGAGGAACCCAAATGCGTCCTGTTACATAGTAAGCACCATCTTCTTTCTGTTCTAGTTGCTGTATCGATCCTCGCAGAGACTCAGCTCTGATGTTTTCCGGCTTCAATGCTTCGACTTGAGCATTTCGGATCTGGGTAGGGAGGTTAGACTGGATGGTAAGTTGCAGTGCTCGCACGCGCTTTGGTACGGTGTCCTTTCGACTGAGGGCGTCTGCCACGACATTGGCCTTGCCCGGATGATACTTGATGGCGCATTCGTAGTCATTCAAGAGTTCGACCCATCGACGTTGTCTCATGTTCAATTCCTTTTGCCTAAAGATGTGCTCGAGACTCCTGTGATCGGTGTAGATAGTGCACTTGGTACCGTACAGGTAATGTCTCCATATCTTAAGAGCAAAGATCACCGCTCCCAGTTCCAAGTCGTGCGTCGTGTAGTTCTTTTCATGCGTCTTGAGTTGTCGAGAGGCGTAGGCAATAACTTTCTCGCGTTGCATCAATACGCAACCGAGCCCATGAATAGACGCATCGCAGTAAACCACAAAGTCGTCAGTACCTTCAGGTAGCGAGAGAATAGGAGCGCTACAGAGGTTATCCTTAAGCTTCTGAAAAGCAGATTCCTGCGCTTCATTCCACTTGTAGGCGACGCCTTTCTGAGTAAGAGTCGTGAGGGGTTGTGCAATCTTCGAGAATCCCTGAATGAATCTGCGGTAGTAGCCTGCCAAACCCAAAAATTGGCGAACTTCAGTGGGAGTCTTAGGCGTAGGCCAGTTCTTTATCGATTCGATCTTAGCGGGGTCGACATGAATTCCGTTCTTATTAACCACATGGCCGAGGAAATGGACTTCTCGAAGCCAGAAGTCACATTTAGAGAATTTGGCGTACAGTTGCTCGTTGTGAAGGAGTTCGAGGATAAGGCGTAGGTGCTGTTCATGCTCCTCTTGACTTTTCGAATAAATCAGGATGTCGTCGATAAACACAATCACGAATTTATCGAGGTAAGGCTTACATACGCGGTTCATAAGATCCATGAACACTGCAGGTGCGTTGGTCATTCCAAAAGGCATAACGAGGAACTCGTAATGACCATAACGAGTCCTGAATGCAGTTTTGGAAATATCTTCATTACGAACTCTCAGCTGATGATAGCCTGATCGCAGGTCAATCTTTGAATAGTAGCTCGATCCTTGCAACTGATCGAATAGGTCGTCGATGCGCGGGAGAGGGTAACGATTCTTGATGGTAACCTTGTTCAACTCACGGTAGTCGATGCACATTCGGAAGGTGCCATCCTTCTTCTTGACAAAGAGTACTGGTGCTCCCCAGGGTGATGAACTAGGACGGATAAATCCTTTATCCAATAATTCTTGTAGTTGCGTCGAGAGTTCCTTCAGTTCTGCAGGGGCTAAACGGTACGGTGCACGAGCTATGGGTGCTGCTCCAGGAGCTAGCTCGATTTGGAATTCGACCTGACGGTGGGGAGGGAGTCCAGGTAGTTCCTCAGGAAATACCTCGGGATAATCACGTACTACAGGAAAATCTTCAATCCTCTTTTCCTTCTCGTGGGTGTTGGTGACAAGTGCTAGGATAGCGGTGTGCCCTTTTTGTAAACACTTCTGGGCTTTTAAAAGCGAGATAATGCCTGTGACTTCTCCACCTTTGTTGCCTTTGACGATGAGGGGTTGACCAGAACGGCGAGGTATACGAACTGCTTTCTCTTGACAGAGGATCTCAGCGCGATGTTTGGATAACCAATCCATACCAATGACGACGTCGAAGCTTCCAAGTTTAACAGGGAAAAGATCGATACTAAACGTATGGCCAGACAATTCTAGGGTGCAGTCGTGGATCACATGCGTGGCCTCGATGTTCTTACCATTAGCTATCTCGACGATGTGTTTAGAACTTAATAATGCGGGCGAGTGCTTAAGTTTCTTACTAATGCGAAGGGATACATAACTGGCATCGGCACCGGAATCAAATAACACAGAAACATAACGATCATCAAGTAGGAACTTACCCGCCACGACGTTGGGATCGTTCCTTGCTTCTCCAGCTCCAATCACGAAAGCTCTGCCCCTTGCATTCCCAACATTGTTGTTTTGCTCATTGTTCCCAGCTCCCTGATTGTTGTTGCGGTTCTGATTCAGTTCAGGGCAATCCTTTCGCATGTGCCCTGTTGCCCCGCATTTAAAACATGCTCTGTTGTTTCCCTGCTGCTGTTGCTGTTGGGGTTGTTGCTGATTCTGTCTTGCCGGGAACTGACTTCTACAGTCCTTTGCTTCGTGCCCCATCTTGTGGCATCGCTGACACTGACCCTTGTTACATGCCCCATTGTGGTGCCTGTTACACTTGTTGCACTTAGGGTAGTTTCCCCGGTAGCCACCCTGTTGCTGAGTGCCTTTGTTGTTGTCAGTTTTCCTTTGCTGAGCTGGGGCTTGAGTAGGGTTAGCATCCTTGCCCTGATTTCCATCCCACTTTCGTTTGCCATCACTAGAAGTTCCTTCCGCAGCACTGATCCTTTTGGGCAACCTGCCCTCTTCCACCGCCTGATCAGTGAGTTTGTGAGCAAGTCGAACGATCGGCTGAATGGTAGTGTGGTTGGCTGAAGTTACATGGCTTCGGATTTCTGGAGCCAGACCCTTGATGTACAGTTCGATCCTTCGGTACATAGGTCGAGACATGTTTGGACAAAGAGCAGCGTAGTCGTTGGACAGCTTGGTGTAGGTCTCAATCTCTGACCCGACCATCTTGAGTTCATAGTACTCATTCTCCAGCTTGTGGATGTCATCCCTGTGACAGTACTCTTCTTTGATCATATCCTTGAAATCTTCCCATGCAGTAGCGTTTGCAGTCTCCAAACCAAGCATTTGAATTTGCGCCTTCCACCATGAAAGTGCGCTTCCCTCTAGAGTACCAGTAGCAAACTTCACCCAATTAGCAGGGGGACACTCGCAGACAGCAAAGACAGCTTCGACCTTCTCGATCCAGTGTAAAAGACCTATGGCACCCTCAGTGCCACTGAACGGAAGAGGCTTGCAATCCATGAAGGTCTTAAAGGTACAAACACGTGGTTGCACAGGTGCAGGCTGACCTGTTGTGAGGAGTGAAGCGAAATAGGTTTAGAGGCGAAAAGACGATGTGGCGGTAGGATCTAAACATCCTAAAACATCGAGTTTACCTATCGGGTGAGCTGCGAAAGCTGCAGCCACCGTGTTGAGCAGGTTAGTGAACTGAGCCTGAGTCATGTTGACGTTTCCTCGTCCGCGTCCACTCATTGTCTTCATAACCAGAAAACATAGTATGAGTGTGTGATAGCGAGAATAAGATAGAAGAGAGAAGATGTATCTATCTAATCAGGCAAACTGGTACGTATAGTAAAGCAGAAAGCATAAGATAATTAAGCAAGTAACTATGGGTCCGAGCTATGAGGTCAGATAAGTCGAGCCTTGTACTTGGAGTGTAGTGTCGTCACGAGTCACGGGTTATAGTCTGGTTTTTTTCTCAAAAAGATTTTTCCCCTTTTTAAAACCAAGTTCACTATAACCAATGGCTCTGATACCAATCTGTCACACCCCCAAAATCCACCTGCGGATAACACCCGCTTCGAGGGCGTGACTGACCAGGATCCAGCCACCAATTATACTAAGCATTGGTTAATATTAAAGTAATACTTACTAACCATAAGATTAGCAAATAACAAGTTCAGAGTTTAAGGTTTTAAAGTTTAAACAGGAACAAGTAGCGGAAGCATAATTAAGTAGTTTTAAACAGTGTTCATAAGGTAAGCATGATAATTGCCCAACACACGGGCAGACGACCACTACACATCCCAAGCAGCTGCTCCAGTCACTGGCCACCTGCAAAGCATGCAGTAAAGGGGTCAACAATAATGCTGAGTGAGTTCACCAGTTGTCCAGTTTTAATTACCAAAAACTTGTTTCACCAGTTAATTTATCCGTTTATACATGCCATGGGGAGCTACCCCAAAAGTTAGCGACTAAACTGTTTTCTAATACCGAACACTAGGTAACCGAATGCGTTTCCGCAGGATGCCCCGATGTCAATGTTCTATCATCATTGACGGATGCCTGAGTACATTAGTTCACGACCGATCCCAAACCATGGCACGGTGTGAGGCTGGTAAAACCTAAATAGCGCTATCAACTAATAACCCGTTCGCCTGGCACCGGCGACTAATCGGTATTATGTAGTAGGGACTTGAATGATAGAGTTGCGTTTAGTGCCGTTAGTTGCATTCCGTATAAACAGTAATTAACTAAAAAGGTTTCCCAATACAAGGGAAGATAAAGTAAGTTTGTTCCCAATAACTAGGGAAGGAATGTAGACGGTATCCCCTTTACAAGGGGATAGGGTTGTTTTAGTCTAGTGTCCCAAACCACCGGGACGCATGCTTTTAAGTTGTGAACTCACCTTGGGTTGCTCGGTATGATACGTTACTTGATTAAGTATGTTGGTCACCACGTCCTAGCATGGTTACCAAGTATGGGTCAAGTCGGGTACAAGTAAACACGTTTAGCATACACGTATACAAGCAGTTAACAGGCAGCAATACAAACAGTAACATGTTTTCATACAGTAGCAGATCAAAAAGAAGTCCAGTCAACAGGAGGCCCAACAGTCGAAGTCCAAAACATCAAGACAAACAGTTAAGGCCCAAAAACATAAAACAGCCCAGTCGAAACTAAGGTGGTTGCGACTCGCAACCGAGGTTGCGACTCGCAACTGCGGTCTCGGTCCGTCATGCTTTGGTTACGACTCGTAACCGGAGATTGCGACTTAGTAGGTGTGGTTGCGACTCGCAACCAGGTTTGATGCGTGCTGATTGCGACTCGCAACTGGGAGGTTTCGACTGGTCATGCGTGGTTTCGAGTAGCAACCAAAGGTTGCGACTCGCAATCGTGATAACGTGCATGGCAATCCCTTCTAGAACCTGCAGTGTACTATCCAATGAAGTTGCATTTTCATGTAAATGTTGTACTATGCCACTAAACATGTCTGTTGGTCGATTTGTGCACAAATTTGGATCAAAATCAGCATTTTCAAAATATTTAACACATTCAAACTTTTCTTCATGATGTTCATACCATAATCAAACAACATTCAACCATATTCATCATTTAAGCACAAAACTTTGAGATCAAAGAACACATTCTTAACACAAACAGTTTTGACACAATCGGCATTATATTCTCGGTTCCTATCTAGCATGATTCATCACAAATCAAAACTCATGAGATTAAGCAATCATGCATATCATTTGGTCAAAATCATTCTAACAAACACCTAGCATTATCCGAATAACAAAACCATGAAACCGGATAATTTTCATTAAGACACACAATCATCTTCAAGCAATCTCTTAGATCATCAAACAAGCATTTCATAGTAACAAACCTAAACAATCACTACCAACATTCAAGAGTTTTTCAAAATTAACAAAGCCACAAACTAACCGGTTGATGAAGGGTGTGAAGGGTGGTCTTCCTAGTGCGATGTTGAGTTGATCCGAGAGCTTGATGTTTCCGATTTGGTTCCGAGAAGGAGGAGAGGAGAGGAGGTGACCTTGGTCTTGGTTTGCTAGGGTTTAGTGAGAGGAGATGAGGGGAGAGTATGAGAGTGTGAGAAGAGAGTGTGTAAAATGGTTAAGGGAGGTGGGGTTGGGTTTATATAATGTTCCGAGTTGGGCTAGGGGTTTCCGGGTTGGGTTTCTCGGCTACAAGGCCTTAACCGGCCCATTACTAATGCTCACTCGAGACCATGGTCTCGAGTCGGGTTGCTTGTGGTTTCGGTTTGCATATATAACACTTATATATATATATATATACATACACATAAGCAAATTGGCATATAACACATAATAGCAAATAGTTTTTCATACATTTTTACTGTTAGTCGATTACGTACACGTTTGTTACATCGAAAGGTTATCCGGAAAGATCCGAGGTGTCACATAAACCACTTATAAAATTCTGTGGGCTGCCCCTAGTATCGATTTTGTGGGATTAGAAAGCAGCTTGTACATGAAAACAGCAAGAACCAGGCTGTTAACAGCTGGTTCTGCATTAGATCAGCCTACGCGGCCCGCGTATGGGGGTCAGCAGACTTCACGCGGCCCGCCTGCAGGTCTACACCAGCAAAACTGTGGTACCCGGAAAAATCCACAGTCATCCTGATCTAACACCTTGCTGCTTAGGAGAAACTATCCGGGATTACTTGTCAAATTTCGGGACGAAATTTCTTTCAAGTTGGGGATAATGTGACAACCCGCACGTTCAAGGTTGGTAACATTTTAACTTGTGATCATAACTTCTCGTTAGTTCTCCTTTATGTATTACATGTTCCGTGTTAGTACAGTCTAGTAAACGTTCGTAACTTTTATTAACGTGTTTAACGTGTAACGCGTGTGAGTAGGCTTGTTCGTGTAGGGGGGTTTTCTGTTGGATCATTGGTTCGGGTAGCGCCCCACACTTGAGTCCGGCCCATATCACTTGGGACCATCCTACTTGTCTTTGAATAATCTCAACACTTTCTTGTAAGCTTGGATCTCGGCCCAGTTCTAGTCTAGGACATCTTATGATTGGCCCACTTCACTTGTGATTGACATTATAATTTGGGGACTACGTAACCTCTTTTCAATGATCACATTAATACAATATTAAATCGAACAAACCCTATTCTCTTCTCTATTTTGGCGACGGCAGATCCCCTCCCCTTTTGGTCGAAGCCCCTCTTGAGACATCAATCTTGTGGTTGGTAACCTTCTGTTATGTTGATATTTATTTGATAATCTTATTGTGTGAAACCTTGATTGACAATCTGTGTGTGCATGTATTGTTGTAATAATTGATTGATTGACAGAAGATTATATCATATGCTCTATACAACCGATTGAACCCTGTGATATTAGGTTTCGGCTAGGTATAGGACAATTATGAGAAACTGATCCACATTTAAGTGATGTTATCAGTATTGTGTGCACATGATCGATTTTGTGAGCTTTGGTAATAACAATGTGTGTATTTGGGTGTATATGTATAGCAGCATGTGGGGTGTCATTAAGGGTTTTAGTGGGTTATCTTCCCAAGGGGTGACACAAGTCAAATCTCTACATAATCTTATCAATTTGGTGGCAGTAAGGAAAGGGTTTGTCATAGCTTTCCATGTGGTATGCCACTTATATAATTTGGATATTAAATTCATAGAGATATTATATATGGATAACTTGCATGATTTAATTGTTATATATGGTCAATGTCATAGCACTGTACGCATGCACTGAGATAATTATTTGGGTCGATTACATTTAACAGATTGTACATATCATTGGGAATTGTAAATGAAATATTAATTAGAGAATTGCGGTGACCTTGCTGAAACCGGATTGTGACCGTGTGTGGGTTGCCTGTTAATGATCGATTGGCACAAACCTCATGTTGGGCCGTAGAACTGCATGATCATAACAAGTAACGTAATACATGGAGTATATGACTTGGGCCCTTGTTAATTGTATTTGAATTTTCACAAATATCATGGGTGGGTTGGGCTGCAATTATACACTCACGAACTGGGTACAAGGACTTTATGTTCTCGGTTAGTTATATATTGCCTGTTGTGAATTTGTGTTGACCAAGCATGTATTACATGATTGGTGTGGATGGATGGTACTGATTTAAATGATAATTTGTGATGCTGATGATAACATAGGGATTGAACCGACATGATTTAATAATGTTCGAATTATTGTTTGGGATTATTAGTGGAACTGTTAGTGGGTTTAGTGGTTACTATGATCATAAAACTTATAGAAGGGTCATGTATGACTTTGACTTCATGTTAATATGTTAATGATAGATTACTCAGTATGCTATATTTATGAATGTAAGGTGTTGGATTTGTTGATGAACTGATTAATAGATTGTGTTTACATGTGTATGACATGCACACCGTTGTAAGTTAGATTATATGTACGCGTTTTGTGAGTAATCTACATGTTTGGTGTAAATCATGAGTACACGGATTAGTCGTGACTAACTGTATCGATAACCCTTTTAGGGCGTGGTTGATCAAACGGTTAAACGAGTAAATAATCTTACCGAGCAAAATCAAGGTGAGTTCACTACATTCGAGCATGCGTCCCAGTGGTTGGGGACAGTCAGTGGGTATTCCATGGGGGGAATGAGTCTTTGGGTAAAAACGAGTATATTGGTTAATGATCTCACCTATCATCATTTGTAAGTCCCTCATCGGGTATTAGTTAGTAGCGCTACTTAGGTTTGGCACCCTCACCCCGTACCTGTAGAGGACGGAGGTGAACTAATGACCCAGTCTGGCCCAGTACTAGATAGGAGTACGTGGGAAGGGCAGTCGTGTATTTCAGGAGCCGTCATTGTTCGGAATTGAGATATTAACAATATTACTTGCATTGGTTATTGAACTGTTTTACATACAACGGGTAACAAACGTTTTCTAAAACTGTGAACTCGCCAGCTTTGTCTGATACACGTGTTACATGCTCGCAGGTCCTTAGGTACTTGGAACACGGGGAAGCTTGCTATCTGGGAGTGCTGGAGTGGTCATGGATCGAAGCTCTTAGATTGAATTACATTTGATACATTGGTTTTATGCGTTATTATGAAACAATTGCTAAACAACTTATTGCATGCTTCCGCTACACAATTTTTGAGAATTAATACTATGTTGACATCTTAATTTGGTAAAATAATGTCATGATTTATTTAGAAATTTATCATTGGTTCAATGTGATTGGTGGCTCGAACTCTGATGCGTAACACGCCTCGCGGGGTTTCCGCAGGTGAAATTTTGGGGGTGTTACAGTTGGTATCAGAGCCACTGGTTATAGTGAACTAGGTTTTAAAACGTTTTGTAAAACCAGACTATAACCGAACAACTTCGAACCTCGATCATGACACTCAGCTCCAGATTGCAAGGTTCGTTTCTCTCTCACTTTATACATTACTTGCTTAGCAGTCACACACTCTCAACGTATATGAACTGAAACAATTAGCACCATAGTGACTTGATAGCGTGACACCACACATCGACTCATGCGAACCATAGACCTGTAATATCATCTGTTGTGTTGTTTGAACGGGGGAAACTTCGAACGCAAGCTAAGAGGCTCTGAGATGAACATGCAAATCGCCTTATTATTAGGGGTGCACACTTAATAATAACGCGGGGTGCATGCAAGTCCCAGTGAGTCTTAACGAGCGTGAGGAGGGTTCTGCCCTACTACGTGTGAACTTGGTAGTACGTAAATATCAGTATGATACTTGACTCTCATCTCGTTTCGACCTCTAAATCGGTTTATTCCCAACTATAGAAACATGAGTGGACGAGGACACGGACGTGGCAACATCACCATGACTCAGGCTGAGTTGACCGACCTAATCAACACCCGCGTGGCTGAGGCTTTAGCAGCCTATCAAGCTGGTACGGAATGTACCAAGTATCCTTACCCCCATATTATGTACACGGCTTTTCACTTCTATTATTTGATTAATGTGACACACAACAGCCTATAGGAGGCATAGCAGTGAGTGACTCTTACATGAACACAAACTTTTTGAAACACGAACTTTTCACTTCTCATCAAACCTTTACAAACCTCGATGTTAACAAACATTGCCTGAACACTCATCAGAACGCCTAGCAAACTGTGTAGGATGCTAGGTGCTTGTACGAACGTCCCTGAGATGGATGTGGTAGCGTCGAATGAATGGTTATTACCTTCTTCACTTATCTTCATTTGAACCTAACATACTAACGCCCTAAATCTCGAAGTGCGATCACTCTTGCAACACTCTTGAAACACACTGGGGATAATTCGAATCGCTTGCTGGAAGGATGAACAAAAGGGTGAGTGTAGTATCCTACCGACGTCAGCATTTGGATGACCCCGATTACCAGCAACGAACACCAGCGAACTGACTTCAATCTAAGTTTTAACTCTGGTCAGTGACTCGTGGGAGTCAACTGTTACAAACCAATCTGAACTTTAGCAGTGATAACATATTTTAGTGTGGAATGTGTAACTTCCAGCACCACGAGTAGCACCTTGGAACTCGGCACAAAGTGTGAAAAGAGGAACATTGTGGTGAAAGAACGTGGCGATCGGCTTCAAGCACCAACCTTAGAGCAACAGTATTCGTGACAACCAGGTACTTGTAATAGTAGCCTACTGTATGGAAATTAAGGTGCTTTCGGCATGTATTGGACGTTGATAATTCAAAAACGACCACAACTAAGAGAGCGATGACGATACGGGAGGAATCCGCGTGATTATGACAATTACACCGGCAGTGGTGCTCACGGAAGGGAAGTTAGAGTTGATGTGAGCAACGGTAAGACAATAACAACATGGTGGTTTGGATGGGTAGTAAATCGCTTCGCCCTAATTCCGTTTAACCCTGATGATTCGCAAAACCAAACATGTTATGGAACCGGCTGATGGCAAGTCAACTGCGACCACACATGTTAGTTGGGACGCAAACTCGACCCTACGAGAGACAGGTATTCGACACCGGTCTCACTCCTACTATCCTTGGTGATTACGATGCAGTAGTCAGTGATGGTTCATTAACTAGATAAATCGCTCAGACGCACCCTGTGAGAAGAAATCTAGCGTCACCCTATGCATTGAAGTACCAGAGTGGTGAGAAGGGTAGCATCATGTCAGTAATGACAGCCCCGAAAGCGTCCATGAAAGGATGACCTCGCTGTAATAGCAACTAACCCTAATGATCAGGCTAATTGCGATGGGATTGAGGATCCATCGATTGTGGTGACCCATCTCAATGTGCAACTAGATGAACTTTCAGACCTATTACCACAACTATTAGTTGGAAACACAATGATCTCATGATTAAAGGAAGCTCCGAACACTCGTACTCTATTCGCCTTGCATCGGGAGGATTGCAATAACTGTATAAGCTACCTCGAGAACCGTGGGACAGTAGTTTTGGCAGACCTAGTTTTCGCTTGGGAAACCCCATTTATATCAGTAGAGATAAACCATTTCGTATGCACACTGATTATCGAGAACTCAACAGAGTGGCCACCAGGGACCGTTTGCCCGACCATGTATTGGCAAACTTATCGACGAGTTGCGAGAGTCAAGCTTCCATTCGAGGATTGGCTAACGAATGAACCATCATTAGACGGAAGTCCAATAGAATAATGCTTTTAAAGCAGCACATCAAACACAATACGGCCAGCGCGGCTTCGTGCACCATGACCATTGAGGTAATCAACACACCAGCAGCTCATGGACCACAAGAATCGACCGTCTTTACTGATGACGCTTTGGGTTATTCCCTGGGGGAAGGGACATCATGGACGACATCCGTAGCTTATCTCAGAGCTCCTGAGGGAGGAGTCATTACATGTGAAGTCTGGTTGAATGTAACATCTAGATTTGAGGAATGTATTTTAATCATGTAAACAACGAAGTGGGAATACGTGTGGATCGTGCTGGGATCCATTTTGTTAGAAGCTGATTTGGCACCCAAGATCCCTTCGAGGGTACAACTATTTCTTGGTTTTAGTAGATGCTGTTGGAGGTTCATCACATGGCTTGCAAATATCGCGAGGCTTAACTTCCTTAAGCGTAGCAGAGTGTTGTGTTCGTGGGAGACAAACCGGAGGACGTCCTTTCAGCTTTCGAATCCCAACTCTGCAATTCACTGAGAATCGTCTTTGCCTAAGGGTGCAAGTGATCTAGTGGTATACCAAGAATGTTCGAATCAGAGTTCCGGTTACACGCCAATGCAATACGAGGACGTGACGACTTACGTAATGGAGTTACGAAGAAGAAGACACACAACTGGTGGTAAAAATCGTGGCCTTTGGATTCACTTGGAGGCATTACTTGGGTGGTACCGAGCGCGTTACTTAGACCGATCACAAAGGCCTCCCGTGTACCCTGGCCACGAAAGAAGCTTTATCAGTGATGAGAACGCTGGATGGAACTTTTGGATGAATACGACCGTGAGACCTGAACGTGCACGACCTTGCAGTTCGCTATCCACTCTGACACACCTGACCAGACTCGCCTTGTTCGAAGTGAAGACCTGTTGGAAGAGAATTCACAAGATGGGTTCATGCGAGGCATGGAGAAGCAACTATTGGCAAGGCGGACGCTATTCGCTATCTCATGGAACAAATGTGGATCCCACTATGCAGCAACCGTATGGAACTCATACTGAGCGAAGTACACCGACTCCGATGTTCCAGTAGTTTGGACTTGATAGGAGATAGTAGGATTTTAAGTCCCGTATGGATAACCGGGCAAGAAGGCCCCATAGCACTACATATGAACGATGTTGGACATGTGCGAAGGTCAGGGTGGAACACCGGAAACCTACTTGTTTGAACAGTAACCAGAAACACCCATATGGAAACGAAAACGAACACCATGAATTTGTCATTGGTTTACTTAAAACTCAGAACGGAACCGATATCACCTGGTGATCGTCAATTGTCTCACGAAACCAGCACACTCTCTTACAATCAAGAAAACTAGCGGGTCTTCACAAGCTGTGGATGTTCTTCTGAGAGAGGCGGTCTCATGCACGAGGTGCCAACTCCTGTTACTTCTGATTCTGGAGCTATACCTGATTTATGACAGACAATACACGGTACCCTCGGCTTACGCCTAGGAATGGACATTTCGTATCACCGTGGGGCAAACGATCAGAGTAAACGAACCATCCCTGCACCCAAGGACATGCTGTGAGCACGTGTATGGTTAACTTTAGTAGAACTGGAAGGACGCTTATCTTGGGTGAGTTCTACAGCAGCTGTTACCGTATTAGTATGCATATAACATTGTTTGAGGCATCGCTTGGACAGTAACGCTAATCTCTTTGCTGAAATAAGGTGGGTGATAACCTAATCGCGGAACCAGGATTTGAGCTCAAAACTCTTGAAGATTGTTAGATCGGAAATTGTTTGATGGCAACGCGTGACTGCTAGGAAAACTGATAAGCTTAAGAAACTCTAGGAGTCCGTTGTCATAATCGAAAGTGTCACCCTAGGAGGGTGCGGTACGCTATAGTCAACATTCGAATTTCTAGGATGAAACGGTGACATGGCTCACAAACTCGGACTAATTGATGAAGTGGGATAACTGTCGTAATGGTATGTATGCCATGGATGTAAGACTGCGTTGTCCGATGAAACCCTTATGATACCCTGGTCGGAATCTGAAGTCATCGGAACAGTTGTATTTATCAGGGAATCTATCGAAAACATGGGCCAAGAGGTCAAGGTTCGTTAGCATAAGTCATATGTCAATCGTGAGAGTTCGTTGAAACCCAAGACGTGGACCGGAGTTCACGTGGGAACGTAAAGACCTGTTGCGCTCTAATATCCTTAATTGTTCAAATGGTTAAACCAATTTTTGTGGTCATTGGCGAATTTCGGGACGAAATTCCCTTTCAAGTTGGGGATGATGTGGTACCCGGAAAAATCCACAGTCATCCTGATCTAACACCTTGCTGCTTAGGAGAAACTATCCGGGATTACTTGTCAAATTTCGGGACGAAATTTCTTTCAAGTTGGGGATAATGTGACAACCCGCACGTTCAAGGTTGGTAACATTTTAACTTGTGATCATAACTTCTCGTTAGTTCTCCTTTATGTATTACATGTTCCGTGTTAGTACAGTCTAGTAAACGTTCGTAACTTTTATTAACGTGTTTAACGTGTAACGCGTGTGAGTAGGCTTGTTCGTGTAGGGGGGTTTTCTGTTGGATCATTGGTTCGGGTAGCGCCCCACACTTGAGTCCGGCCCATATCACTTGGGACCATCCTACTTGTCTTTGAATAATCTCAACACTTTCTTGTAAGCTTGGATCTCGGCCCAGTTCTAGTCTAGGACATCTTATGATTGGCCCACTTCACTTGTGATTGACATTATAATTTGGGGACTACGTAACCTCTTTTCAATGATCACATTAATACAATATTAAATCGAACAAACCCTATTCTCTTCTCTATTTTGGCGACGGCAGATCCCCTCCCCTTTTGGTCGAAGCCCCTCTTGAGACATCAATCTTGTGGTTGGTAACCTTCTGTTATGTTGATATTTATTTGATAATCTTATTGTGTGAAACCTTGATTGACAATCTGTGTGTGCATGTATTGTTGTAATAATTGATTGATTGACAGAAGATTATATCATATGCTCTATACAACCGATTGAACCCTGTGATATTAGGTTTCGGCTAGGTATAGGACAATTATGAGAAACTGATCCACATTTAAGTGATGTTATCAGTATTGTGTGCACATGATCGATTTTGTGAGCTTTGGTAATAACAATGTGTGTATTTGGGTGTATATGTATAGCAGCATGTGGGGTGTCATTAAGGGTTTTAGTGGGTTATCTTCCCAAGGGGTGACACAAGTCAAATCTCTACATAATCTTATCAATTTGGTGGCAGTAAGGAAAGGGTTTGTCATAGCTTTCCATGTGGTATGCCACTTATATAATTTGGATATTAAATTCATAGAGATATTATATATGGATAACTTGCATGATTTAATTGTTATATATGGTCAATGTCATAGCACTGTACGCATGCACTGAGATAATTATTTGGGTCGATTACATTTAACAGATTGTACATATCATTGGGAATTGTAAATGAAATATTAATTAGAGAATTGCGGTGACCTTGCTGAAACCGGATTGTGACCGTGTGTGGGTTGCCTGTTAATGATCGATTGGCACAAACCTCATGTTGGGCCGTAGAACTGCATGATCATAACAAGTAACGTAATACATGGAGTATATGACTTGGGCCCTTGTTAATTGTATTTGAATTTTCACAAATATCATGGGTGGGTTGGGCTGCAATTATACACTCACGAACTGGGTACAAGGACTTTATGTTCTCGGTTAGTTATATATTGCCTGTTGTGAATTTGTGTTGACCAAGCATGTATTACATGATTGGTGTGGATGGATGGTACTGATTTAAATGATAATTTGTGATGCTGATGATAACATAGGGATTGAACCGACATGATTTAATAATGTTCGAATTATTGTTTGGGATTATTAGTGGAACTGTTAGTGGGTTTAGTGGTTACTATGATCATAAAACTTATAGAAGGGTCATGTATGACTTTGACTTCATGTTAATATGTTAATGATAGATTACTCAGTATGCTATATTTATGAATGTAAGGTGTTGGATTTGTTGATGAACTGATTAATAGATTGTGTTTACATGTGTATGACATGCACACCGTTGTAAGTTAGATTATATGTACGCGTTTTGTGAGTAATCTACATGTTTGGTGTAAATCATGAGTACACGGATTAGTCGTGACTAACTGTATCGATAACCCTTTTAGGGCGTGGTTGATCAAACGGTTAAACGAGTAAATAATCTTACCGAGCAAAATCAAGGTGAGTTCACTACATTCGAGCATGCGTCCCAGTGGTTGGGGACAGTCAGTGGGTATTCCATGGGGGGAATGAGTCTTTGGGTAAAAACGAGTATATTGGTTAATGATCTCACCTATCATCATTTGTAAGTCCCTCATCGGGTATTAGTTAGTAGCGCTACTTAGGTTTGGCACCCTCACCCCGTACCTGTAGAGGACGGAGGTGAACTAATGACCCAGTCTGGCCCAGTACTAGATAGGAGTACGTGGGAAGGGCAGTCGTGTATTTCAGGAGCCGTCATTGTTCGGAATTGAGATATTAACAATATTACTTGCATTGGTTATTGAACTGTTTTACATACAACGGGTAACAAACGTTTTCTAAAACTGTGAACTCGCCAGCTTTGTCTGATACACGTGTTACATGCTCGCAGGTCCTTAGGTACTTGGAACACGGGGAAGCTTGCTATCTGGGAGTGCTGGAGTGGTCATGGATCGAAGCTCTTAGATTGAATTACATTTGATACATTGGTTTTATGCGTTATTATGAAACAATTGCTAAACAACTTATTGCATGCTTCCGCTACACAATTTTTGAGAATTAATACTATGTTGACATCTTAATTTGGTAAAATAATGTCATGATTTATTTAGAAATTTATCATTGGTTCAATGTGATTGGTGGCTCGAACTCTGATGCGTAACACGCCTCGCGGGGTTTCCGCAGGTGAAATTTTGGGGGTGTTACAAAAACAACTTTCTGAAGTTACAGAATCAGTCCCTGTGAGCCTTTAAAGTCACTTTAGGCACGTTTAAGGCCCGTTAACCTCATATACAGGCCCCACTATGATGTTTAAACTTAGGAGACATGAAACATGTTCAAAAACATGTCGGATGTCGGTTCGTTTGGCCGTACGGTTACGATATGCGTCGAATTACGACGAAACACGGACGGATGCTAAAACCGAACCAAACGATGCGACGAAAGGAATTTTATCAAGGAGATCACTAAAATAAAATATTTTAGTGCTTACATAAATTTTTGGGGGTCCGGAGATGTTCAGATTGTGAGATATGCGCGAAAATGCAAACTTGTGCACTTTTTGACACTTTTAGTCCCTGCATGACCTTAAAGTTTATTTTTGCGCACCAGACACCTCTAAGCCTGAATATAAGCTATAGAAATGATAATTAGGGCATGTTTAACTCATGGACACTTTCCGGAAGGTCCGCTACCATACGAATCGACATACTTTTACTGTTTGACGCAAATAGTCCTTAAATTGCGCAAAGTAGCGCGAAATGCCGTTTAATGTTATTCAAGCCTTCCATGACCCATATTTATCCTTACCAAGCATATACTTAAATATTAATACGCTCTCGCTCGCTTAGACGGTCGCCGAAAGGCATAGATTCAAAAGTTGACGCTTTAGGCCCCTCTATTGCGCAAACTTGCGCATTACAACATTTAATAGCATTGAAGCCTCGTCTAATCTATATTAAGCATTCTTGAAAGTATTATTAAACATCACGATGCTTCGGGTTCGCTAAAAGGTCATTCAGAGGTATAATTAAACATATTGACACTTTTAGCCCCTCTAACTTGCAAAGTTGCGCGTAACTTTACTTATAGGCATAAAAACCTTAGATGGCCATCATTTGGCATCCCCGAGAATATAATTAAATATTATTAAGCTCCCGGTTTGTTAGGAGGTCACTCAGAGGTAAGAATTAACATGTTGACGCTTTTAACCCCTTTATTGCGAAATCTTTCGATTAATTATGCAAACGACTACACTTATTCATCAAGTGGCACGTTTGTGAATATAACCATCGTGAGAGGTTATTTGGAAACTTATTTTAGGTATGCTAACACTTCCAGCCCTTTTATTATCAAAGTTTTTCGACTTTTCGAAAAAATTAGTCCCTTAAATTCAACATTGGACTTTATTAGGGTTTATTACACGTGTCAATATATCACTGGACGTGATTTTACGAGGTGTTACATCCTCACCCCCTTAAAAGAAATCTCGACCTCGAGATTTGCTAAAATGCTGGAAGTACCTTTTGTCACATAACGGACTTAACTTCTATAGCATATCTGGAGTCTCTCTAAGCTCCCAATCTGACCTCTATATAATAGGTTCATGTATCCTTTTTGAGGTTTCTCATCCTGGCGATCCGCATCCGATACAGGCTTATCTTTATATCACAAGTCTGCCCACCATTATGTGATAGTGCTTCTTGACTTGTTGGCGAAACATATCCTTTAATCCTTAGGGTGTAATACATTGCGAGCTCCACCAAGTTCCTTAAATAGGTTTTAGCTTATAAGCTGTTTGATCTTGATACATTCGATTCCTTCGAATGATTTCATATATTCAGAGCTTAACTAGTCTGATAATTTAACAAACTGGTACACCTTTCAGGGTGATACCTTTTGTTGAACTTTATTCCTTAACAAGAACTTAGGAGGGTTGTTACTTTTATTAATTCTTGATTTTCTGCCGAATACTGGCAACTTACAGAAAATTAGGGATTCGCATGATCTTATTCGTTGCTTCCAATGCAACTTTCAGATCCTGATAAGTGGACTTCCCAAAGCCTCGTTCATCCAACGGATGTTTTAATATTTCATTTACACAAGGTTTCCAAAGGAGCCACCTCGATACCTATATAGCAACTATTATGGAAAAGCTTATCTTAAGGTGATATGGTTATTCCAACCACTGCTTGACTAATCTCAAAGAATAGTTGTTCCTTACAGCTAGTCGAATAAATCGACGATCCTGGCAGAAATTGGGGATTCCTAGTTATTGTCTAAATAGGGTTGCGGTAATCAATGCATAAGCAAGATGAACCGTCTTTCTTATTTACTAAAAATCGGAGTTCTTAGAACTTTGAATTTTGGCTTTACGAAACCTTATCTAAAACTTATTGATTTGGCTCTTAGTTTTTCCTATTTCGCTGGTAATAACAGATATAAGATTCTTACAATATCTGCAGCCCTAAGCGGGATGTTTGTCCTAACATCCTCTTGCCTCTCAGAAGGTAAACATGGTAATTCTTATAAAGAAGCTAATTATGACACATAGAGATGTCAGAGATTTCCACATTCTCAGGCTTTGGCTCATCCATCGCTGTCGGTGTCAGATAAATGACACATTCCCTTTACCATTGCAAAGATGCCCTAAGTAGAGATACTTATAAGGACATTTTTATATTGGATATCTTCTTTGAATACTACTAGTCGACTTTAATACAATATGACCATTGGGATATCTTCGGGGATCCCATGCATTAAACCTCCATACTGATCAGGCATGGAAGCAATCTATGGGACACACTAGGATACGCAAATCCTCATATGGTACTCTTATCAAACATAGTTTGGCATTCGCAGACGATAGAAAACAATGAGAAAAATAATAAAATAAAATAAATAATATATATTGTCGTACTCTTTCTGGGGAAGAGTACTCCAGATTCTTATGAAAGGATTATCTCCGAGGATGGGAGAGAGGTCATTAAAGATTCCATTGGTAAATTATACCTCATATTTAATATATGGAGTCCTTATGAATGTAATCCAGAGTTTGTTAAGCTTATGGTTTGCTAAAGGTTTATTATCCCTTGCATCAATGTAAAAATACTTGGCAGTCACTATCAATGCTAAATGGTAAAGGACGTACCTAATGCTATTATCGATGTGCACTGTCTCAGGTATTCAACCGGTAGTCCAGGCGGTTCCTTTCTTATCCTTTCCAGACCTAGTTGTTCCTTTCTTGGCAGCCTTAGGGCAATTAGTACTGATGTGCCCCTTTTCACCACAGCTGAAACAGTTTGCATCCTTCATGTCCCTACATTCGTGGGACTGGTGGCCAGCTCTTTTACAGATGCCACATTGCTTTATCTTTTGGTTTAATCGACACTGCCCCCAATGTCTTCTTTTGCAGGTTTTGCATGTAGGCTTTTTGTTGGAATCCTGTTGCTTATTGTTGAGCTTGGATTTGCTCTTCTTAGGATTCTGAGAGTTATCCTCCTCCCTTTGTCTTTTGTCATTAGTTTCATTCATGAACGACTTTTGTCTCACTATATCTAGAGTGAGAGACAAGGATAGATCTACAGCTGATCTGTAGTTGATTGGCCTTGAAGCCTTAACATCCCCTTTTATTTCTGGTGCCAAACCACCGATGAAACGCGCAATGCGTTTTGGTTCCGGGGTAATTAAATAGGGTACCAGTCTAGATAGGGAGTTGAAGTCGGTAACATATTGCTGACAATTTAGGTTTTTCATTGTGAGAGTCAGAAAATCTGTCTCCACCTTTTCCACTTCGCGTTGTGGACAGTAGTTCTCTTTGATAAGGTCCACAAACTTGGACCATCCCATAAGGTATAGGGGAATTTTCCCCGTGGACTGCATCATGGCCCTCCACCATACATGAGCCTCTCCCTTAAAAGATTGTGAAACAAATTTTACTACGTCCTTATCAGCACAATCGCTGATGTCCACAACCGTTTCCATTTCCTCAAGCCATTCCATAGCATCAATTGCCCCTTTTTCGCCATTGAAATATCTGGGTTTGCATGAGACGAAATAATTGTAGGTGCACCCGCCCTCAGTTGAACGGGGCTTATCATAGAGTACTAACTCCTGAGGTTCGCTCTTTTCATCTGAAGAGTGAACGGAGCTCTCCTTACGAGCTGATGTATGCGTTTCCGTGTGGATCCTTGAGTGAGTGACACTCGGTTCCTTTTTGTTCTCAAGGACCTTATCCACAACTTCACTAATTGCTGCGCTAATCAAGGCCTGAAGAGTAGTGCCATTAACATTTATATTTATATTTGCATCCTTGTTTTTAGCCGCCGTATTGCTGTGTGCTTCGTCGGAAACCTCCATTCTGGAGCTTTGGTACTAACACCAAAAATAACATATGCTTAGATGCAAGTTATTATGGAATCATCGTAATGGATGATTTATAAGGTCATTGTATTACTAAACCATAATGGCTGTTAGGTTTATAACTTCCTTATAGTATGCTACTAGAAAGTATGTCAATTATATTTAGCCTAGGTCAAAAAGGACCATCAATTGTGTTTATGGTTTGGACCGAGTCCAATACCTTTTGACTGGGATCACAATGTCACAACTGTCCTTGTCATAACGACAATCTTTAGATAGTTGGAAGGCTTGTCATGAAGGACATTTATAATCATAGGCCCGAAGGCCTTGTCATAAAGGACATACAAAATATGGCACTTAAGGAATTAATATATAAGCTGCAATCTTATTGGATCAGAGATCTTAAGGTTCGAACATAGTTCTTCACCTTTGGACAGAGAGTCAGAGACTACAACCGTCATCTTTTGGAAGATAATTTATTTTGCCACAAAGGCTAGTCAATGTACATCATTCTGACTAACTAGATGATTGTGAGCCCCAGAGGAGTCAGCCGTGGTGAAGCTTTGAAGGCTAACTAACCATGTAATAATAATTGTTTAATTATACAGCGAATTGTCGAACGTGGCGATTAAATAGTCATGGTGTAACTCAACCATATGGACCAATAGATAGTATTAAATTTATTTGATTATGCTTGGCCTAGGTTTTTAGATAAACCATCTTTGGAGTTTGAACGGAATATAATCCTTCATATTTATTAGACAGGGGACATACGTCACGACTGTCAATGTCGTACCGACACTTTATATAGCACAAAGGCTTGTTCCAAAGGACCTTTTTTTTGATGGCACAGACGCCTTGTCACTAGGGAAGTTTTAAAACATAATCAATGATTCCTTTGGATTGGAAAATTCCATAACTCATTGTTTTGACAAGAAGTTATGAAATAAAACTATCTTTTTCATGTATGCGTCTTCGCCCGTAGGTATACATCCCAGGTGGGTGTTTAGATGTGTACATTATGTTCGACGTTTATTAGCCATAATTCCGCGATTATATAGGCTAATTAAGGGGTTTGGAAGTTCCTAATATAGAGATGACAAGCGTGATTTTATCGCATCACTGTTGTCGGGAGTGTTAACACGTTTTCAAGTGTTAATCAGGATCTGAATCTCTTCTAAACAGGTTTTACCATCTTAGCAAGGTCTTCAATGACATTCAAGCTAGGTCAAACCTTTTAAGATTCTCTTTTAATACATACACTTAACAGAAAAGGAATAATATTTATTTTATTCAGGATTTTTATCATGAATCCTAATTTATAAGTTAGTAATAGCACAAATGGCCTAGTCGAGTAGACAAGTTTAATTTATAAGTCATGATTTCTGAGAATCGAGGCATTACAATTTATCCTAGTTATAAAACATTACGGATATTAAGGTGGCACAAAGGCCTAGTCACAAGGACATTTATAAATTATAAGCTAGGATTTCAGAGAATCAAAGCCTTGAGGTTTGAACTTAGTTCATTACCTTTTTCTGACAGGGAGTCATAGCTACCACTGTATTTTGGCTCATGTAGAAATGAGCAGGGCCCGTAGGCACTATATTACCACGTATGGTTAAAATATGATCATCTTAATTGATGATGTAAACCCAGGATTCAGAGATCATTAAACTGGGTTAGGAATCTTTTGAAGAATCCTTAATAACGTGTGTGATTTCCAACGAATCACATCTGCCGAGAGTGTTAACATGTTTTCAGATGTTAACTGGGATACGAATCTTTTAAACAGGTCTTACCATTTGGCCAGGTCTTTATAATGACACTCAGGCTAGGTTTCACTCTTAAGATTCTTTTAATATTTATCGCAGAACAATTTCTAAATTGAACTGTTTATAGGAATCTGAATCTAAATTGAGGAACTGCCATCTTGGCCGGTCTTAGTATGACACGAGGCTAGGTCTTGTCCTTTTTAGATTTTTCCATTTTATTATAATGGTAGATCTTATAACAGAATTGTTATTTTAATTTACTTCATATATTATATGTATCTATAATGATATAAATGAAATTTAGATAAAACATCCCAATGGTCTTTAAAAGAGGTATAGAATTGCCCTAAAAGAGACTTAAAAGAAATGATGTTGTCCTCAAAGGGACCAAAAGATAAATATCGTTATAAAGACTTTTAAGGAAACGATCTTTAGTGAAAGGAGTCTCTTCTTCATTTTTGTTCTGAATGTCCTCTCCTTGGTCGTACGTTAATCCTGGTCGCGGTACGAAGCCCAGCATTTCAAGGCTCCAGACGTGGAGAATTTCTATTACGGCTTCTTTGCTTGGCGACATATCCAACAAAAATTTGGAAGCAAAAATTCTAGATTAGGATTGAGAATATTCCTAAGTTAAGTCTAGACTCAGAAGGTCAAGGAATGTGCTATTGTGTCATTGAGATTAAACACTAAGGGCTAGTGTTTAATTCACTCAATGTTGGCTCTGATACCAACCTGTCACACCCCCAATTTTCCACGTGTCACCGGTGGGCCCGGTGGGGAGTATAGTGACGTAGTTAATATCATCATAGTCAAACAACACAATATTTAAATGCACAGCGGAAGCTAAAGATAAATATATTACAAACCGATATAAAGTAATATCAAGTATTACAAACGGGATGTAAAGGGGTCCACAGGCGGATCAAAAAAGAACTTAAATATTGTTCAGCAGACTTTAGGCGCCTAGAACTTGCAAGATTCCTTATTAACGCCCTGAGCAGCTTCCAGCCTATTACGTACTTGTACCTGTCACTTAGACTTTGGAAAATACGTCAGTTTTCACTGGTAAATACACTCAACTGACTCATTTGAAAAGAGTTTATGAAAATTGGTTTAGGCGCACAAGGCACAAAACTATTTTGACACTTGATTAAGATGCACAAGGCAAGATTAATCTTTTATACTTGGGACAAACTATATCTCATGTTATCAGTTTTACATAACTTGCTCTACATACGGGGCCCGGTTCTATGCCGGTTCAAGATTAACCGACACACCACTATTCCCTTATTGGGAATCCCTTATTGGGTATAATCAATTAATAAGCATATAGCATCTGTCAGGTGTATGCCTACACCCCGTGCTTAGGTCATGGCCATTGCATTTAATGAGTCAAGGATATCCAGGACACGGTCGCATTAACCCCCAATGTTTCAGTCAAGCAATACGAATTAAAAACAGGTTATTTGGATTTCCCGACTCATTGGTCTTCAAATCCCATACCTGACCATGCGGTATTTATATTACCGTATCCCAAGCCCGTAATAGGGAAAATAAGTTAAGAGTATTTACCTGAGCTAGCTCCTGTCTTAAATAGCAAGAATTATAATAACTCAGCCGTATTCACTTAAGTAAGCGTAGGTACAATTTACCGGAAGGCTCTAGTCTGGAATGATGGTATAAATAACCAATTAGAATACTAACGGGTCTTCATTTAAGCCTAAGCTTAGGCCGGTTAGTTTTAAGGATGATACGGTTCAAGCGCACGATTAAGCGAAGACCGGATAGAATGTGATTTAGACCCGACAAGTTTGAATACTTGTATAATATGGGTATACTAAACACATTCTGGATTTTGAGACAAAAATGATAACGTTTGACCCGTTTCGGTCAATTTATGCAAACTAGTTACATAAACCGAACCGAACGCTAAAAGAGCGTTACGGGTATCCAAAAGAGTCATATGCAAGTTCCCTGAGATAATATGCTTTAAATATGATATAATATCAGCAAGTTATGTTCTATTATGCCCCGGATGAATTTAAACTCAATTTATGCCTTATAAGGGCATTTTGGTCATTTAAGAGATTATAAAAGAGTTAAATTGGTAATCTGAGTTACAGGTCTGATTTATACAGTATATATACTTAATTTGACATATTATAACAGTAGGGTATGACCCGTTTATGAAACTTATCATTTAAAATCAAACTATGCACCGTAGGGGTATTTTGGTAATTTCACAAGGGCTAAAAATGTCAAAACTGGAAACCTGAGCTCAAAAACTTATACTTACTGTTATTATATAAAAATATTCTAAATACTTCAGTAGGTATAGATCTTATATGCTTAATATGGTTATAGTACATACTATGCGTTAAAAACGCTTAGAAAGGCGATTTAGAGCCGTTTCCGGGTTTTTAAAAGAAAGCTGAGATTTTTATATTTCCAGAGTGCTCAAAATAATTTATTTAACAAATAAAATCAGTAGAAAAAGGTTTGGGGTCAAAAGGATTTATAAAACTCATTTTACGGCTTAAAAGGTCAAAACCGGTATTAACCGAATCAAGCTTTGGGACCTATGATACGATCAGCCAAAAATTAAATAAAAATCTTCAAAAATCCCAAAATATTATATAACATCAGTGGGTAAAAAGTTTTATATCAAAAAGTGGCCTTAAATAGGTTATACGCTAAATGCGCCGTTTATTTAACATAAAGCTATAGTTTTACGATATCGGACATAACTCGAAATCTGGACCTCCAACTGATATCAAATTTTCACTGCAAGTTTATAAATCAGTAATAAAGGTTTCTACTCTTTCACTTTTCCAAAAATCACGTTTTATAGCAAAAAGGGCAAAATAGTCAACTTTAAGCATAAATCGGAAACATGCATATGAATCGGTTAAGCATGGACTCAAGATGTAAAATTCCAGAGAGTTAAACATAAATATAAAAATTGGTCCAAAATAAGCTCTAATGCAGATCTCAAACATGCATGCACGGATCCGAATCGAGAGTCAAAGAAAAAGTCATTTTATGAGACTTTCGGTTCTGATCCGGGTTCAAACTGAAAATTTGTCGAGTTGATCATGATGAAACATGTTCTTACATTATTTACAAAGTTGTTTTGATGATCAAACAGGTTGCATGCGATCTACACTGTTAATTATGCTAAATTTTGCAAAAACCCATTCTGTTGACTTTTTAAGAAAAGCTTTGACTCGTCAATCATCATGCTTAGAGTGGGAATCTGAAAATACCCTTTTTGAGGGTTTGTTACCCATATGAATACCAACTATTAACAAGATTCAATTGGACTTAGAACCGATCAATTCGTGACCAATTCTGGAAGTCAACAAAAGTCAATTATTAGTGTTCTAGGCTAAAATAGATCAAGACAAGGATCAATACATAAAGGAGCACTTACAATCACTGAGTGAACGATCAAAGAACACCAGAAAGATCTAAGATGGTTGTGCAAATCAGATTGGAACATGTTTGGGTGTTTGAAGTTGCAAAAATGTTGCAACTAATGGAAAGAACATGCATCTATAGGATCCTTGGAACGAATTAGATGTTGCCAGGTGTTAAACCACTTATAAAATTCTGTGGGCTGCCCCTAGTATCGATTTTGTGGGATTAGAAAGCAGCTTGTACATGAAAACAGCAAGAACCAGGCTGTTAACAGCTGGTTCTGCATCAGATCAGCCTACGCGGCCCGCGTATGGGGGTCAGCAGACTTCACGCGGCCCGCCTGCAGGTCTACACCAGCAAAACAACTTTTTGAAGTTACAGAATCAGTCCCTGTGAGCCTTTAAAGTCACTTTAGGCATGTTTAAGGCCCGTTAACCTCATATACAGGCCCCACTATGATGTTTAAACTTAGGAGACATGAAACATGTTCAAAAACATGTCGGATGTCGGTTCGTTTGGCCGTACGGTTACGATATGCGTCGAATTACGACGAAACACGGACGGATGCTAAAACCGAACCAAACGACGCGACGAAAGGAATTTTATCAAGGCGATCACTAAAATAAAATATTTTAGTGCTTACATAAATTTTTGGGGGTCCGGAGATGTTCAGATTGTGAGATATGCGCGAAAATGCAAACTTGTGCACTTTTTGACACTTTTAGTCCCTGCATGACCTTAAAGTTTATTTTTGCGCACCAGACACCTCTAAGCCTGAATATAAGCTATAGAAATGATAATTAGGGCATGTTTAACTCATGGACACTTTCCGGAAGGTCCGCTACCATACGAATCGACATACTTTTACAGTTTGACGCAAATAGTCCTTAAATTGCGCAAAGTAGCGCGAAATGCCGTTTAATGTTATTCAAGCCTTCCATGACCCATATTTATCCTTACCAAGCATATACTTAAATATTAATACGCTCTCGCTCGCTTAGACGGTCGCCGAAAGGCATAGATTCAAAAGTTGACGCTTTAGGCCCCTCTATTGCGCAAACTTGCGCATTACAACATTTAATAGCATTGAAGCCTCGTCTAATCCATATTAAGCATTCTTGAAAGTATTATTAAACATCACGATGCTTCGGGTTCGCTAAAAGGTCATTCAGAGGTATAATTAAACATATTGACACTTTTAGTCCCTCTAACTTGCAAAGTTGCGCGTAACTTTACTTATAGGCATAAAAACCTTAGATGGCCATCATTTGGCATCCCCGAGAGTATAATTAAATATTATTAAGCTCCCGGTTTGTTAGGAGGTCACTCAGAGGTAAGAATTAACATGTTGACGCTTTTAACCCCTTTATTGCGAAATCTTTCGATTAATTACGCAAACGACTACACTTATTCATCAAGTGGCACGTTTGTGAATATAACCATCGTGAGAGGTTATTTGGAAACTTATTTTAGGTATGCTAACACTTCCAGCCCTTTTATTATCAAAGTTTTTCGACTTTTCGAAAAAATTAGTCCCTTAAATTCAACATTGGACTTTATTAGGGTTTATTACACGTGTCAATATATCATTGGACGTGATTTTACGAGGTGTTACATAACTACAATACACACACTGTTGAATAAAACCAACATTCTTTTTACTCCTTTGCAGTTAAAACTTGTTCAAAAAGTTCAAAATAATACACTTAACACTCGAATCAATTCTTAATGTTAAACTATGTTTATAATAATAATCAACTATGTTAAAGCTACTTCATTTATTTGTTACTCAAAATTCAATAATCTCAGCATGTACCCTATGATAGAGATGCATTATCTCCATAACTTATCAGTTTATATTCTACAAACTCTACGCGACCAATTGGGATGAATTTCATTTTAGAATGAACATAACTAAAAGGTTTAACTTCAGAACAATTATAATTAGCTCATGATTAATAACAGTTTTAAAATCTAACCATTACCTTGAACCTAATGACTTTCCAGCCAAGATCCAGGGACGTTTGGGATACTTAGCATCAACCTTTCGTACAATATCGTAGGAAAACCCAACCAGTGTTTCTGGCTTTGATGGCGCGCTTTGTTGCATTGTGAATGTCTGCAAAAAACCTAAATCAGAAAGATTGGAAATAAAATTTGAAATCGGTAAATATAATAAACCTGCCACTTACGTAGATTCAGGCCATCCTCAATCATAATGCTTTTTCCTAATGTTTTCTTTGCTTTTTAGGGGGAAGATGGCTGCTTCTCTCCATAGCGCATATAAAGAATGGAAGATGGGTGCAAGTGCTTTAGCTGTTGCTGTACATAACTCATCACTCACACTTGGATTTATAAACACTTTGTAACTGCCAAAAAAATAATAATAAACAATTTTAGTATTTTTTATTATTAGAAATTATATGAAATTATGTACCTGTGAAGTGAGTCATCAGCATGATCTATACCTTTCATGAAGTTCACATTCAAGTTCAACTTTTTGGCTGTACTTTGTTATTATTGAAACTGGTAAAAGTGAAATTGCAAAATTCTGATTTTGAAACTTTGAATTTTCTTCATTCGATATTAAATAGTATTACAAAATTCTGATTTTGAAAAATATTAAAAATTAAAAATTATACATTACAATTAACACTTAATAAGATATCTCGTTCTCTTGCCTTCTTCTATGCAATTTCATTGTTTGTTGTAATTTGCAGATCAGCAAGCATATCACAGGTCTTCTGATCTTGTTTCAGCAGACGTGTGATAAACTCTTCTGCTTTTTCTTTAAACTCTGATGGAGGAGAACAGACCACTTCATCCAGCAGTGCAATGCTACTCTAGGTTTGCTTATAATATTTATCACTCACCATAGCAACTTTTTTGTTGAGTTCTTCATCTTTTCTCTGTTCTTCGAGTGGCCATCTTGAAAATTCAATTTTAAGATCGACAGTTTCAGACCAGTGGTAGAAGCTTTTGCTTGCCATTTAGAAAGAGTGTTAGTGTTTTTTGGACAGTTTGTTTTAGGGTGAAGGGTTTTTTAAAAATGAAGTGTTGATGTTTTCAAGTAAACTAATCATGATCCTTTATAGTGTGTAAAATGTTTGATGGGGTAAATGAACAGACGTTTCCTAATTATGATAACTTTTTTTGTAGGTTTAAATTTTGTTCTTTGGTTTTCTAGATATTTAATTTTACTTGCTTTCCCATTAAATCATTAAATGTACATGTTTTTTAAATATAAATTTATACACGTTTTCCCATTAAATCATTAAATGTACATGGTTTTTAAATATAAATTTTTATTTAATGGTTGCATTTAAATCTGACCTTTGGGCTGTTACAGATTCTATATAATACCATTGATAATTCAAATGTTGTTTCATCATACACAGATTCATTCACTGAAAGCCAAAGATGAACTGTTATTGTTTGCTTTAGTTCTTATAAATACATTAAAATAGAGTCATATTCTAACGACTTCAAGCAACGCTTTATTAAACAAATCGAAGAGCAAGTTTTGGCTGATAGGTCTACTCTTCAAGGGTTGAAGAGGTGTTTTAACGGACTACAACTTGGTCTGCTGACAAGAGACTAGGTTTCGAGAAACCTGAGGGCGATGCCAACTACTTCCGTTCGTGACCTGGGTATTGCGAGTAATATAGAGTGTGGAGATAGAGACCTGGAGTTCATGAGAAAGATCAATGACATACATCGAGAAGTTCAGTGCTCCATGGAGTTGAAGTTAAAGTTTCTTGATTCTTGCTATTAGAGTTTAAGTGTCTGATTAGTTTTCTTTTTTATATGTAATTGTTACTTTTTAAATACTTTATATGGATGATCGTATTATTTTTATTTCTTTTTAGACTTTTAGATTTAACAATGTTTAATCTTTATTTAATTTTCTCCTTTAACAATTCTCGAAGCCAAACAGTTTCAACAAACCCGAGAAACTTTTATCTGAATTTGGATTATGTTAAGATTCTTTGGTAGTTGTATATATTCTAGGGCTAAAGTCGAAAGGTCCATTAGTGGCAGCAGCACTCAATATGCTAGTCTTATAGACTCAAGTTTATATCTTTTAATATATGTTCGTTTATTTAACAACATATTTTGATAACAAACGAAGGTGAACACGAAAATAATTTTATAGCCCTGAGATTAGAAAAAGACGTATAACAGGCAAGAAAGTAATTTTATGAAACCATGTTGAGGTAAAATGAGAAAAACAACTGTGTAGTCATTTAAGATGATTTTCGTCCTAATTTACAGCAAAAAGATGACAATAAAAACCCTAATGAAGGCTACCTTCAACCTAAATAATCCTAGAAATCAACCTAAAACAGTCTACAACACCCAAAAGTTAGAGTTTATACTATGTAAGATCGGGGTATTCATATTTTTTTACTCTGTATGAGATTATACTACACAAATATCAGCTCATAATACTCTGCCAAACATAAATGCTTTTTAACCTAGTGAAATTAGCTAATATGAACAATATTATGTAACAGCATGATTAAAAATTTTATACTCTTAAGGTGTGCAATATGTGAATGATAAACTGAACACATAAACAGAGAAATAACATGTAATATGTTTTTGTTTTAAACCTGTATGTATACACACAACCACACACTATATGCTTAACATTAACTAAGATACATATATTCAACCTCTTGCATTGTCAATGTCTCATAAATTGAACTCTAAACATGCTAACTGTCTAATTGAAACATGACCCACTATACACATACAGATTTGTTTGTATACTTGTATGTATACAGTCAATATACTTGTATACTCTAAACATATGTTTTACAATTTTCATGTTTGTAATAAGTGATTGATAAAGTAACACTCTATATAGACACTGATTTGGTTGTATACTTGTATGTATACAGTCAACATACAACTATACACATATATACACCTATGAAATATGAATTCAATCTATTGCATTGTCATGCTCAAATAGCACACTATCTCTCATAATTTGAACTCTAAACATACTAATTGTCTAATCAAAACATAACCTAATAACAAAATTAGGGCAAAAAAAGTAGCTACAACTACAGAATTATAACAAATCCAGATCTGATACCTTCAATTTGATGATATACTCTTCCTCTTTCTCAACAAAAAACGAATTAAACTTCTCAACCTCCTCTTCCAACAACTGCACGAAATCAACTTCTTCCTTCGACAACTCACCACCAGCAGCCACCGGACACTCTTCGTCGGAAATCCGCAACCTCTTCGCCAGACGGTTACCGTCATGGTCCATTTTCTCCACTGGTTTGATGAGTTTCAAGCGTTTTTTGAGGTCTTTGTAGGAGAGAAACTTGTCTCTCCATTCCGGCAACGTTTCCTCGATCTGATTGCTCAAACTCTTGCCGAATTTCATGATAATTTGATCGGAGAATGTGAGATTTTGGTTATGAATGTGAGAAGGAGAAATATTATACGGAAGAGTTTTAGAGAGAGAGAGAGAGTTCTGGATTGGAAACTTTTGAAATGAGTTTGAGAGAGAGAGAGAGAGTTAGCATTTTATAGGTCTGTTGTTTAAATTTTGAATCTGGAGCCATGTTTAAATTTTGAATATGGAGCCAAAATTTTATTAATTAAAACTGATTTAATTGTAATGTTTAATAAAGATTATGACATCAGCATATCCTACATGACATACCTTAGGAGTTGACACATAGGCAAAATTACATCAGCCTTTAATCTCCTTTTATAGATTATATAGATTCACGTAAGGCCTTATCTACAGTCCATACGTACGTCTCATTTGACCACGTGTGATGTTGCTACTGGACCACTTTTTTTTAACACGCCGGAAAAGCTAAAACCCACCCTTTAGCCGTAGCCGTCTATTTATGACCGGAGCATCAGTTGCTGCCGATTTACACCCCTGTATCTGGATGCCATCTATCAATGATAACGGGTCAAGATGAAAGAACAGAGGGTGAAGGTGATGCTCCGCCGCTCACCGCCGTCGTGAGGTGGCGGCATCTCTCCAACAGTCTACCTATCGGATTATCGGAAGTGTGGATGAAGTCGGACTGAACATAAGCTAAGAATGGAAGGAGAGGAAGTGACCTCCGATAAAGGTCCGTTCTGCCGTCGTCACCGGCAGTGCACACTCTCTCTTTCTCTCCTGATTGTAGATGGTGGGATTTCCAAAGGAACTATGGCGATTTCGTTATTGTGTATTTTTTAATTTATATAATCCTTTACCTAAGATAATAACGTTAATATGCATATTTGCAATTATAACATTATTATTATCATTATTATTATTATTATTATTATTATTATTATTATTATTAACGTTATCATTTATAAATGATGTTTACATTGTTTAAAGATAAAACAATCATGTTTTTTTTATCGAATCTGTATATATTTCATTTCAATAATCAGGGCAAATTATATAAGGATAGCAGGTAGACGAGCAACAAACTGCGCCGCCATCCCCTTCTGAATAGAAAATTATTAATTAATGTATGTATGTATATATATGCCAATATACGTTCATATCAAATTATACATATCTGAATTAATCTAGCGCCGTGCACTATACGTTTGATATTATAGTTCAAGTAATAATGTTAATAAAATACTTATCACGTCAAAGATATCATTGGATATTATAGTGTCGGTATCAGTTCATATCACGTATCAAGATGCGCTAATAGATCGTAAAGTTTCAAGTAGTATCAACGTCCATGTCGCATCGCTTGGGTTTGCATCAAGTTTTAATTTTGATACCAGTAACACTATTCGTATTTATATATTTTTTGTTACCATACCGAATATCGGTATCACAATGGAGTGAAGCTAACAATTTCCCGCGGCAACGCGTGGGATTATAAAACTAGTTATATAAAAAACAGGTAGGCTCGTGTAAAGATGGAATTAAATAGTCATTTTCTCAACTGCAACATTTTATATAAAAAACAGGTAGGCTAGTTTTTTTAAAGAATAATGGATTTTAATAATCTAAACTATTAGCTGTTAGCCGGCAATGATCCCAACTTAAAAAATAACCAGTGGTGGTCCCACCTTTTCACATATTGTAAATCAATGGACCTTTACTAACAGAACTTTAATTTTCTTTTTATCTCCTTTTCCTTTTCTATTAGCAAAGGTCCATTGGTTTACAATATGTCAAAATGTGGGACCACTATTGATTATTTTTTAAGTTGGGACCATTGCCGTCCAACAGCTAATATTTGAAATTATTAAAATCCATTATTCTTTTTTTTAAAGATTTATATTCCTTTGTCCATGTCTCAAGTATTAACCAATATATAAACACACTTTATTCCTTCTATAAATAACTTCAATAATTTCTTTAATCCAAACACATGGATATATATAAACACACTTTATTCCTTCTATAAATAACTTCAATAATTTCTTTAATCCAAACACATGGATATATAGGGTGGAGATAAAATAGAAGTTTATTTCGCTAGGAAGGATAGGAAGCAATCATAACCGTCCAATTGCACAATCTACGGTCTAGATCAAAATCAAATTAAAAACTGTCATTTAAACACGCTCTCCGGGGTTTCAGGGGTATTATCGTCAAATTCCAAAATAACCGCCATTGAATATACACAGAAACTCTTCGAAAAAAAGTGCATTACGTTTTACACTTCCATTGAACGATCAAACACATACAGAAATTTGAGAAAATCATACTCCATTGAAGTTCATGGCGTCGTCGAGAGATAATTTGAAGGTTTACATTCGAGTTACTCAAAAGAAATCCGTCTCTGAAAACCCTAAATCATCAAAGAAGCCAAAAACATCATCATTTGAAGAGAAGATAGATGAACAAGAAAATATTAGCCGAAAATCAACAATGAAACAACAAAGAACTAGAAAACGGAAAGATATTTCAGACAATGGTAATTTTATCTATTTTTTCTCTTTAAGTGAATTCAAGTTACGTTTTATGAAGTACAGTAGACCTAATATATCATATCCGTTCCAAAAAATAGTTAATGAGTTATATCTTTCCCTACCTTAACATTTTTGTTAGTAGAGACTACATTGTGTTTTATGTTAAAACTATGATCTAAGATGCTAATGCTTCTTATGTGATTTATATATTGTGAATTAATGCGTTTTACCTTAATAAAGTTGCAGAAACAAAAAGATTATTATTATGATAATTGTAATCGAATTTTATAACATTGCGTTTTATCTTTGAATTTGCTGAGATACATGTGTTGTTAACTATTGTCACGGCCCCCGACCCGGTTTGACCCGTTTCAGGAGCCGCGGGACAGAAATCCCGTGATATTTATTTATGTGATTTTAGCAGCGGAAATTTTAACATCAGGATCGTTGTAAAGCTAAAACTTTTCCCGATTATTTTATTTCACATTTCGGGATAAACCCCGATAATTTACAATACATAATTTTTTAGTGATAAATCCTTATTTCAAAACATATTTCTTTATTTTATACTGAGCCACTATTTTAAGCTTGAAATGCTCCTCAGCACTTTTCCTGATTTACAGTAGATCACCTGAAACATGTTTGAAAAAGGTTTTGTCAGCGGGGAAATACTGAGTGAATCATTCTATTTACTGAAAACGACACATTTGTTATAATTTACAGTATCAAGAGTTTTTACATATGTTTATTATCAACCAACTTTCAAGAATAGGTATTTGTCACAGACCAGCTCTGTGACTGTGGTCATATCACCATTGGCTGTCCCAATGAGTGACGTATATCACTTTAGGCTCGCCCACCTAATGTGAAGGAAACAATAATAATAATAATATTGTGCACAATACCCCACATACCGGCTGTAATTTGGTGATTACATAAACTTAATCACTGTAATTATAACTTTGAAAAATGATTTGGAGTATTGTAAAATAGTTGATAAAAAGAGAATGACTCACATTGCAGATTTAGTATGGATAGAATATGATTTAGCCCTGTTAACCTAATGTCAACAATAATGCACACAAAACAGGGTTAGTGATCAATACAGCAGTTACGATAACTCACAAGATCGAATTCTCACAATGAACGACAAAGTGCGATACTTAAACTCATTCATCGAATTAACGACGAACGATAAAGTATAACCCTAATGTGGGCGGCACTTAAACATTCTTTGGATATATTGATCTCGAAAAATGAATCGTAATAGCGATCGAGTAATTACCCTGTTCCGCGGCAGTGATTCGATATTAGTGTGTGTTTATTTGTAGTAAAACGACCTTAACTCGACGTACAGACAACGATTTTACGTCGTTTCAACTCCCAGATTCAAGTCCCAAGGCCCTCTATTTATACTGAAAATTGGCTTCTCCCGCGTGTCGCGACAGAATTCGGGGAACCTCCCGCGTATCGCCTGGGATGCCAATTTAGGGTAGGGTAGGTTTCGTGTCCAGTAGCTTGGGTGAGTTAACAGTTTTATTAAATTCAATTCAGACAACGAATAATAAGGATAATATCGATTAGGGTTTAACCCCCCCTAAGTTTTAGGGGCCCTGATCCTGATTCCGATTGTTTCGAAAATTTTAGGGTAAGTGCAGAATTACTTGGGTGTCTCAATTAGGGTTTCCTTATTGAGTAATTATTATTCTAATTACGGATTTTAATGAGAGTTGTTACATCCTCCCCACCTTAAGAAAAATCTCGTCCTCGAGATTCACTGAAATAGATGAGGGTATTTCCGCTTCATTTCTGACTCTAGCTCCCAAGTATATTCAGCTCCTCTCTTTGAATTCCATTTGACTTTCACCAATACTAGTCGCTTGTGTTTGAGAAACTTGACTTTTCGATCTTCTATTTGTAAAGGTTTCTCTATGAATTTCAGCTTTTCGTTTACCTCTACATCTTGAAGAGGTACTACTAGGGATTCGTCTGATAGACATTTCTTGAGATTGGATACATGAAATACATCATGTACTCCAGCTAATTCTTCTGGTAGTTGTAAGCGATAAGCAACTGGTCCGATTTGTTGAATCACCGGGAATGGTCCAACATATCTGGGACTCAGTTTTCCTTTCTTACCGAATCGTACTACTCCTTTCCAAGGAGATACTTTCAAAAGTACTTTGTCTCCTATCTGGAATTCGAGTGGCTTGCGACGATTGTCTGCATAGCTTTTCTGGCGATCTCTGGCTGTTTTCAATCTTTCCTTAATTTGGGTTATCTTGTCTGTGGTTTCTTGCACAATTTCCGGACCTGATAATTGACTTTCTCCTATTTCCGCCCAACATACGGGTGTTCTGCACTTGCGTCCATACAGTGCTTCGAATGGAGCGGCTTCGATACTTGAGTGATAACTATTGTTATAGGAGAATTCAATTAATGGTAAATGATTATCCCAATTACCTCCAAAGTCAATTACACATGCACGGAGCATGTCTTCCAGAGTTTGGATCGTCCTTTCACTTTGTCCGTCCGTTTGTGGATGATATGCGGTACTTAGATTGAGTCGGGTTCCCATTGATTCTTGGAAACTTGTCCAGAAACGGGAAGTGAAACGACTATCTCTATCTGATACAATGGAGAGTGGAACTCCATGTAAGGATACTATTTCATCTACATACAATTTGGCTAACCTTTCCATACTAAAGGTTTCCTTTATTGGTAGAAAATGAGCTGATTTGGTTAATCGATCCACGATTACCCAAATGGCATCATTACCTTTTCTGGTCTTGGGTAACTTAGTAACAAAGTCCATTGTTATGAGTTCCCATTTCCATACCGGTATTTCTAACTGTTGTAGTAGACCTGAGGGTTTTTGATGTTCGGCTTTAACTTGTGAACAGGTTAAACACTTAGATACGTATTCGGCTATATCCTTTTTCATTCCTATCCACCAAAAATTCTTTCTTAAATCTTGGTACATCTTATTGTTTCCTAGGTGTATAGTATACCTAGATTTATGAGCTTCCTCTAAAATCTTTGATTTTAAATTTCCTTGTTTAGGTACCCAAATTCTGCTGTTATGGAATTTCCAGATTCCATCCTTTCCTTGTTCTAATTCTTTTAGGTAACCTTTCATTCCTTCGGCATCGTCCTTGATTGCCGTTTCCTGAATTTCCTTCAATTGTTCCATTAAATCTACTTGTAGATTTATTCTAAGAGCACGGACTCGCTTTTGCTTTTCATGGAACTTACGACTTAAGGCGTCTGCGACTACGTTTGCCTTTCCTTCGTGATATTGAATATCACAATCGTAATCACTCAGGATTTCCATCCATCTTCTTTGCCTCATGTTTAACTCTTTTTGCCCAAATATATACCTTAAACTCTTATGATCTGTATAAACAGTAAACTTACTTCCATACAGATAATGTCTCCATATCTTAAGGGCAAAAACTATAGCTCCTAATTCTAAATCATGAGTAGTGTAGTTTTCCTCGTGCTTCTTCAATTGTCTGGAAGCATACGCAATTACCTTTTTGCGTTGCATCAACACACATCCGTATCCTAATTTTGAAGCATCACAATATACCTCAAAATCTTCTGTTCCTTCTGGTAAGGCTAAGATTGGAGCATTGGTTAATTTCTGCTTTAGAATTCTGAAGGCTTCTTCTTGTTTATGTCCCCACTCAAACTTAGTGGCTTTACAGGTTAGCTTAGTTAATGGTACAGCTATTTTGGAAAAATCCTTAATAAACCGTCTATAATAACCGGCCAAACCTATAAAACTTCTAATTTCCATTGCAGTTTGCGGAACCTTCCAGTTGGTAATTGCTTCTATCTTAGCAGGATCTACGTGAATACCTTCGTGATTCACCATGTGTCCTAAGAATTGCACTTCTTGTAGCCAAAATTCACACTTTGAGAATTTAGCGTACAACTTTTCTTTTCTTAACAAAGTTAAGAGTGCATGCAAGTGCTGGCAATGTTCGACCTGACTTTTTGAATAAATAAGTATATCGTCTATGAAAACAATTACAAATTTATCCAAATATGGTTTACAGATCCTGTTCATCATGTCCATAAATGCTGCGGGTGCATTAGTTAATCCAAAGGGCATGACTGTAAACTCATAATGTCCATACCTAGTCCTAAATGCAGTTTTAGGTATGTCTTCTTCTTGAACCTTTAATTGATGATATCCGGAGCGCAAGTCTATCTTAGAAAAATATTTAGCGCCTTGTAATTGATCGAAAAGATCATCAATCCTAGGTAATGGGTATCGATTCTTAATTGTAACCTTATTCAATTCTCTATAATCGATACACATTCTCATCGATCCATCTTTCTTTTTCACAAACAATACTGGTGCACCCCAAGGGGATGAACTAGGTTGTATAAATCCTTTGCTTAGTAATTCATCTAATTGCTTCTTTAATTCTAACATTTCGGTAGGAGTTAATCGATAGGGTGCCTTGGCTATCGGTGTAGTTCCTGAAATTAGATGAATCCTAAATTCTACCTCCCTATCTGGTGGTAACCCAGGTAAATCTTCTGGAAATACATCTGGGTATTCTGAGACTACAGGGATTTCCTTAAGTTCTTTTCCTTTAGTACAAATGATTACTAAAATCATATATACTATTCCCTGCTTCCGTTCATAATTAGCAACTTTCATTACTGATATGAACTTCAGTGGCTTTTGAGGTTTATCTCCTGAAATCTTAATTATCTCTCTAGTAGGTGCTTGAATTTCTATAAAGTTTCTATCACAAATGATTTGAGCATGGTTGGCTATTAACCAATCCATTCCTAACACAACATCAAACTCGGCTAATTTCATAGGCAATAGGTTTGCAGTAAATTTATGACCTAAGAGTTCTATTTCTACTTTTTGCAAAACCTGATGGATTTTGACTGAATTCCCATCTGCAGTTTCGACTGTAAAAATCTGCCTAACGGTAGTTAAAGGTAACTTAAGAGCTTGACAGAATGAAGTATTTATAAAACTTTGGTTTGCACCAGAGTCAAATAATACTTTTGCATAAATGTTGTGAACTAAAAACGTACCGGTTATCACATCCGGGATGAGTTCTGCTTCTTGAGAAGTTAGCTGGAATGCTCTGGCATTCTTCTTAGTAGCTCCTTCAGCTGCCTTGGGTTTGTTGTCTACTGGGTTAACTAACTTAGGACATTCTGGTTTGATATGTCCGGCTTCCCCACAATTGTAACAAATTATGGATTTCTTTCTGCAGTTTTCTTCCCGATGTCCTGTTGTTTTGCAAAAATTGCAAAATTTGTTACATTTTCCAAAATGTTTCTTTTTGCAAATTTTGCAGAATGGCTGTGCTGAAGATTGCCCTGCTCCTCTTTTCTTGAAATTACTACTATTACCCACCCTAAATCCTTGGGTAATTTTCTGGGCTAATTCCTTCTTCCTGTCTTCATCTCTTGTGCGTATCAGTTCATCGGTTAGGGTGTTAGCTAATTCTACTGCATCGTCAATAGTGCGAGGTCTCGCAGCCTTAACGATATTTCGAATTTCGCTAATTAATCCCCAAATATAGCGAGAAATGAGTACCGATTCTGGCGAAGCCAGGTTAGGTACTACTCTAGCATATTCAAAGAATGTCGAAGTATAACCACGACAATCCACACCCATCATCCGATGAGTTAGGAACTTATTTGCCATTTGTTCCTTTTCATACTCAGGACAGAATTTTCTTTCTACGAGACTCTTGAATTCTTCCCAAGTCATAGCATAAGCCCTATTTCTTCCTTTAGCTTGTAACACAGTGTTCCACCATTCCAGTGCTTCTTCTTTAAACAGATTCGATGCGTACATGACCTGATCATCTTTGGCACACTTACTTATTGCAATTACTGCTTCGGTTTTCTCAAACCAACGCAGCGATGCAGTTGCCCCTTCATTGCCTGCAAATTCAGTGGGGTTACAAGCAAGGAATTCTTTGAAAGTACAACCAGGTGTTGTAGCTTTCTGTTTCTTAGGGAGCGGCGTGTGCTGGGATTCGTTATCATGATTAACATGATTATGGCCACCGTTTATACTATTACTGAAGTTATCTTCAGTAGTACGTTTACTAGCGATGATATGTTGCGGTTCGATTGGACTTTTTACAGCAGCAACAAATGCTGGAATAGCATTGGCTATCCCTTGAGCAACAATATTTTCAATATCTTGTCTAGTCATATATTGATCCCCTGGATGTTGCTCTGACTGATTAGCTTCATTACCGGTTCATTACCATTATTAGCCATCTGATAATATATATTAATTAGTATCTTGATAAATAGCAATTTATACACAAACACTCAGAAAATTCATAATGCACATAAAGTCAAAACTATTGATTTCTCGATTCCATTTCATATCCGTTATAGTATGCATCACTACACACAGATATTTTACAAAGTTTTATTTGGAGTTATGTTACAGACTGATTTCACTATTTACTATACTATTACACAACTATAGTTTTACCATCTTCCTATCCCTCACCATTTGTTGTTCTAAAAATGCATTTCCCTTTCATCATACTTCCAAGCAATCTGTCCCCCTATCTCCCTGATTCTATTCCCTGCATCCATCAACTCTTCACCGAAATGGCGAAGTTCAGCCATATTCTCAGTGCTCATTGGTGGATTAGGTAGGGGTTCTGGATCGAATTGCGGAAAGAAGGAATAAGGGTCGTTGACAATATTTTGAAATTGCCAATCATTCGTCCACCATTCTTCCATTTCTACAGGTTGAGCGTGGACTATTGGGTCTGGGATTGCTGGTGCAAAATTCATAGGGAGTGGATTTTCACTAGGATAGGTAAAAACATTCGTATTGACAGGCTGAATAGTTTCACAGTTTGCCAATAGAAAATCTATTTTATCCTGAAAAGTTATTCCCTGGTTTTGGTTTTGATTGGAGCTCTCTCCGATTTCTATCTGAGTTGGTCTAGAACCTTGTCCTACTTCCATTTCTATTTCCTTAGAATATTCCTCAAACTGTATTTCCATTTGCCTAGAATCTTTCCTAACTTCAGTTTCCATCTCTTGCTGTTTAGAACTCTCCTTGATTACAATTTCTTTTTCTTTTTCTAAAGGGTTGTTTATTTTAGGAAGTTTCGGAACTGGCTTTTTCCTACGAATACGACTACCCCATACATAATTCTTCTTTTTCTTTCATTTTGGCTTTGTCAAAGGTGGAGCATGGAATTCTACAGGTTGGTCCACATCAGCCAAGTATCCAGTAAACTCTTGGGAAACTTCTATATTCACCGGGTAAAGATTGAGGTTCTGAAAAGCTTCAGATATCTCGCTCATGCTGTGTAGCATATATGCAAAATGCACAGAAATGCTAAGTTAAAACTTTGGAACAAAGTTTAACAATTAAACATCAAAGTTTTATTGCACATTATTTGTACAAAATACAAGAAAGAACACACACTTAGCTTTATTTATCTACTTACTGAGAAGTACTAGTACTAGATTTAGAGTACTTTAAAGATTTGCATTTTCCGCTACAGTAGCTAGCATATACAAATTTGTCCATTTTTCATCTAACTTATCTTCCCACGGTGATTTATTAATTATCTCCTGGGTTTCCTTTTTAATCCTCTTTTCTCGGATTTGCTCCTTACTTTTCTTAATAATCATACTCCTTTTTCTAGGAGAAATTGGGTTTTCATACTGTGCTTTACGCACAAATATTCCTTCTTCAGGAATTGTAGGGAGCTTTGAAAATTTAGTTTTGGATGAACTTCCCTCTTCGTAGACTGACCTATCTAGTTTAAGATAGATATCTTGCAACTTTTGCTTACCCATACTGTAACTAACAAATAGTCAATTAAAAACACATAATCACATAACAGTAATCAGGAAAGATTAAGTATCTGTTAAATACTTAATTAGCTTAACTCAGTGGCTCTGATACCACCTTATTTCTGTCACGGCCCCCGACCCGGTTTGACCCGTTTCAGGAGCCGCGGGACAGAAATCCCGTGATATTTATTTATGTGATTTTAGCAGCGGAAATTTTAACATCAGGATCGTTGTAAAGCTAAAACTTTTCCCGATTATTTTATTTCACAATTCGGGATAAACCCCGATAATTTACAATACATAATTTTTTAGTGATAAATCCTTATTTCAAAACATATTTCTTTATTTTATACTGAGCCACTATTTTAAGCTTGAAATGCTCCTCAGCACTTTTCCTGATTTACAGTAGATCACCTGAAACATGTTTGAAAAAGGTTTTGTCAGCGGGGAATACTGAGTGAATCATTCTATTTACTGAAAACGACACATTTGTTATAATTTACAGTATCAAGAGTTTTTACATATGTTTATTATCAACCAACTTTCAAGAATAGGTATTTGTCATAGACCAGCTCTGTGACTGTGGTCATATCACCATTGGCTGTCCCAATGAGTGACGTATATCACTTTAGGCTCGCCCACCTAATGTGAAGGAAACAACAACAACAACAACAACAACAATAATAATAATAATAATAATAATAATAATAATAATAATAATAATAATAATAATAATATTGTGCACAATACCCCACATACCGGCTGTCATTTGGTGATTACATAAACTTAATCACTGTAATTATAACTTTGAAAAATGATTTGGAGTATTGTAAAATAGTTGATAAAAAGAGAATGACTCACATTGCAGATTTAGTATGGATAGAATATGATTTAGCCCTGTTAACCTAATTTCAACAATAATGCACACAAAACAGGGTTAGTGATCAATACAGCAGTTACGATAACTCACAAGATCAAATTCTCACAATGAACGACAAAGTGCGATACTTAAACTCATTCATCGAATTAACGACGAACGACAAAGTATACCCTAATGTGGGCGGCACTTAAACATTCTTTGGATATATTGATCTCGAAAAATGAATCGTAATAGCGATCGAGTAATTACCCTGTTCCGCGGCAGTGATTCGATATTAGTGTGTGTTTATTTGTAGTAAAACGACCTTAACTCGACGTACAGACAACGATTTTACGTCGTTTCAACTCCCAGATTCAAGTCCCAAGGCCCTCTATTTATACTGAAAATTGGCTTCTCCCGCGTGTCGCGGCAGAATTCGGGGAACCTCCCGCGTATCGCCTGGGATGCCAATTTAGGGTAGGGTAGGTTTCGTGTCCAGTAGCTTGGGTGAGTTGACAGTTTTATTAAATTCAATTCAGACAACGAATAATAAGGATAATATCGATTAGGGTTTAACCCCCCCTAAGTTTTAGGGGCCCTGATCCTGATTCCGATTGTTTCGAAAATTTTAGGGTAAGTGCAGAATTACTTGGGTGTCTCAATTAGGGTTTCCTTATTGAGTAATTATTATTCTAATTACGGATTTTAATGAGAGTTGTTACAACTATTGCCTTTTATATTAATATGTGTTAAATAATATGATGTAAAGTATTGCGTTTTATCTTAAACCTGTGAATTACTGCTTTTTATCTTTATAGTGTTAGCTAATTCATTTTATCATAAATTTGTTAATTGACATTGTTCACTAATGCGTTTTATATTAATATATCATAAAACAAAATGAGATTATGTAATGTTAATTTGGTGTGTTAAATAATATGATGTAAAGTATTGTGTTTTATCTAAAACCTGTGAATCACTGCTTTTTATCTTTATAGTGTTAGCTAATGCGTTTTATCATAAATTTGTTAATTGACATTGTTTCATTATTCTATTTAAAGTTAAAAAACAAGAGGAAAAACAAAAAAGGAGAAGAAAGAAAGTGGTCAATCATCAAAAGAGACAGTTTCTGATTCCAATGATAAAAAATCTAGTCGAGCTATTGTTCTGCATACTTCCGAACAACAACAAGTAAATTCAGGTAACATAAAACGCATTTAACAAATTTCATGAAAAAAAATATATGTTTTTAACACAATTCAATGTATCAGATGATGATTTTGTTGATCCACAACCAAGAGTTAACCCGACAAAAAATCAAAAGAATGAAAAGGCGGAATCAAAACCAAAGAGATCACTGAGAAGAGATAAAACAAAAGAACAACCAGAAGAACAACCATATTATGATTACGATGGAAAAAAATCAACATAAGATGTGCAGTCAATAATCTAAAAGATTATATTGAAGGTTTGTCAAAAGAGCAAAGGAATGTTGTTAGAGAAATAGGGTTTGAGAGCATACTAAAATTCAATCTGCATTCAGTTCCACGCAAATTCGGATATTGGCTGGTAAAAAACTTTGATGCTGAAAATGATGAGATAAATACTGGAGATGAAAAGATTAAGATCACAGCTGAATTTATCCAAAAGGTATTTCAAATACCAAATGGAAAAACAGAGATTGAGGAAAAATTGAGACCAAAAGACACTGATCTTATAATTAAATTCTGGCGCGGTCAATTCAGCAAAGATATTTTGAAGAGAATGTATGCGCACAACTTGATTAGTTATTTAAAATCAAGAAATGATCTTGGAAGATTGTTCAAACTAAATTTCTTGGTTATATTTTTTACGATCATGGCGGAGGCAATGCAAAGTAGTAATGTTAATCAAAGATTCTTGCCATCAATGAAAAGTGACAAAAAAACCCCAGGAATTTAATTGGTGTGAATATATTTTGACCGTTTTAAGGCGTACAAGAAGACAATGGCCTGGAAATGAGAAGCTCTTCAATGGACCTATTGCATTGTTAGCGGTATGAAATCTGATCTTTCACTATTGCTACATATTTGCTGAATGCTTGTTTAGACTGCTTGTTTATATTCTTTGTTTGTTTAAAACTATACTTTATAAAACGCAATGTATATTATAAAACGCAATGATCTTTCATTTTTGTTTCTTTATATTCTTTGTTTGTTAAAACTATTCTTTGCTAGTGTAAAACACAATGTTTTTGTAAAACGCAATATATTTAAACATTAGTTTTGTAAGTTGTTTACAATGATTTATATTTTACAATGATTATTTTTCTAAAACGCAATGATTCATACAGATACTATATGCTTACAAAATACAAGGATTTGACGATGCTGAAAACACTGAAGAGTTCTCTCTTGATAAAATTGACTCTACAACATTACAAGAATTTGAAGATGAATTGGAAATTGCTGCGCAAAATGAGGGGAGATGTCTTGTAATGGATAAAAAGAAAAAAGTCAGAAAGAATAAAGAAAAAAAGAAAGATGAAAAGGATGAATTTTATGTTTATCCAACTGAATCCGAGAATGAAAACGAAGAAATTTTTGAAAATGAATCTGAAGAAAATGATGAAGACGATGCTGAAGAACAACCAATCACCTTACTTAAAGCTGCAACAGACTGGATTGATCAAGAGAATCAAGAAAATGTTCAAAATAGCCCAATTAAAACCAATGAAACTGAGAAAACACAAACAGAAAGTGGAGGATCATGGGGGCAATTCTTCATTAAACCATCAATTGGAAATAAAGATAAAATGTGGGTAGACAGTCAAAGCCGACTGCGTAATTTCATGCCATCACAAAATCAAAGTGAAGGTCTTTCTGACATTCATTCAACAAAAAGTGGCGATGAAAATACGAAGAACATTGAAGATAAAAAATCACATGAAGAATATCTTGTGAATGTTTTGGATGATCATTTAAAAGGATTTAAAGAAATTTTCGAAAACATCCAATCACGCATAGATGAGATTGTCGAAGAATATCCAAACAGTGAAGCTCTTCATAACAAAATTAACGAATGGGTGTCATTGATTGAAAAATTCAACCATCAAGCAAAAAAAACACAAGAAAGTTAATATTGATTCAACTATGATGGAAACACCATCAAGATTTCTAAATTAGAGCCAAAATTAAGACACTGAAAATCAAATCATTTCAACTCCATTGATTATAAAACGCAATGATGATGATGCAAAACGCAATGAGGATAACACAACTGTAGTCCAGTCCTCCAATCCAGAAAAAATCAGTGACAATGACCCTGCATCTATTCTGCAAACACACATTGAAAAACCTTCAATGGAACAATCATCATTTAGCGAAGAAACTCTATCATTAATGTTGGAGATGATCAAAAAGACAGATGAAGAAGAAAAAAATCAAATCAAAAGAAAATTCAAGATAATGAGGTACCATCCTTTGATTTGAAAATTTCTCAGTTGTCTTCAAATGTTGATGAAAATGAAGTTGAAGTTGATGCTACTCGCCACACTGCACAAACCGAAATTCAAGCGGAATCGGAAAATAAATCAATCGAAAAAGATGTTCAAATTACTGGAATACAAACGATGTTTGATAGAATTGAAGAACAGGATACTGAAAAGGAAATCAGTGATCTAATTCAAAACACATCATTCCTCAACCCACAAGAAGATCCGTATAAAACACCTGCAAAATCAGTTCATCAGGAACAACCAACAACTGATATAAGCAAAACAGAAGAAATAATCACAAGGATGGTACGACCTGATCGAGAGAAAAATGTACCAGAAGTATTTTGTTCACCGTACTATCTAAGACAAGTAGCAATGAAGGAAGCAAGAACGGCACACGAAAACAACATATCGGGATATGCTTTCCATGCAGAAGGAGAAATGATGTAAAAATTCATTTGTATACACTAAAACAAAAAAACAAAAATAAAAATATTATAATTTAATTATTATTTTTTTTTGCAGGGATACTCTCTTTGAAATTAAAAATCATGTATTTCTATATAGATATGCTGCTGAAACAATGAGGCCAGGATTGGAAATCACCGGAGAAGTAATCAATTGTTGGTCATATATTTTGAATGAAGAAGAAAAAAGAAGATCAAAAGACAACAAAACTCCAAGATTTTTCTGTACTATTCGAATGCTGGTATGATATATAAAACGCAATTTTTCTGTATTCGTATAATGAAGTATTTTGAAGTTTGATTGAATGAAGTTTTATAAAACGCAATTGCAGTTTTATTTCATTAATAAAACGCAATGCTTACTTTGTGTGAATGAAGTTTTATAAAACGCAGCTGTATCTTTTATTACTTTCATAAAACGCAGCTGTATGTTTTATTACCTTCATAAAACGCATTAATATGTTAATTTGTTTAATTTTATGCAGGCTTTTCCATTGAGTGATAAGGAAGAAACTGAAAATAAAGAAAAGATGATAGAAGCATTCACAATGAACATAGAAAAAATTCTTCAAGGTGCAAAGCTAAAAAGCATAAAGGATTTTAAAATTATCCTTGTCCCGATTCTCTATTCACAGCATTTCTTTGTGATCTCCTTCAATCTTGAAGAAAAACAAATATTCATCATTGACAATAGTGCAAAAGAAGAAACAAATGAAGCTAAATATGGGAATGTGCCTGAAAATACAGTAAGTATTCTTACTTATGCTTTTAAAACACAAATATAAACCACCTAATCTTTTTGTTTTGTTTTTTTTTTCTGTAAAGGAAGGCTTTGGCAGCTTACCTTAAATCTGTTGGACATGAAAAAGCAGATGATATAAAGGGAATAACCCCTGTTAGAATGCAGATGAAATGGAGGACACAATATAATGGCATTGACTGTGGTATATTCACTATGCGTCATATGGAATGTTATCATGGAGAACCGTTCGAAAAATGGGATTGTGGGTTTAACGTGGAATATGAAGAACCTGCAATTATCAAGAAGGGTAAAAACAAAAAACCAGTCAACAAGCAGACCGCACAACTTGAAGATTTAAGAAGAAAGTTCATCGTGAAGATATTATTGCACGAAATCAACGAACAAAGAGATTATGTTATTGAGGACTCAAAGAAGTTTCAAGACCTCAGTGCGAAACTTAAAAAACAATCTTATGACACTAGTTTAGATAGGATTAAAGACAGGCTTGCTCTTGCTGGTTTACTTTGATTTTGAAATGCTACTTATTATAAAACGCAATGTTTTTTCATTTAGCATGGTTTTAAATATAACTCATTATTTTCTTGATCTTGCTAGTTACTTTGATTTAGAAATGCTACTTATTATAAAACGCAATGTTTTTTCATATAACGCAATATTTTGATGATATATTTAAAATGCACTTATTTGTTTGTTATTTTAAAACGCAATATGTATCCTTTAAAATTAGTTAAACATTATTTTGACAAAAATTTATAAAATATATATACAATTTATAAAACGCAACATTTTAATAGTATGCTATAACTCAACATTGTCTATTTAAATTATTAATTTGTTTTGAAATGCTACTGATTATAAAACGCAATGTTTTTTCTAATTATTCATTTCCAAACATATAACGCAATATAATTTATAACGCAATGAATTTTTTTTTTACAATTTTTATAACACAAAAAACAAATTAAAAACATAATTACAATAAGGACAGTCATAAAAATGATATATTATAATCTTCTAAAACGAAATGTTAAAAAAAATATAATAATACAATATATGAATACTGTATGATTGAAATTGATACAGTTGATTAGACCAAAAGCCTTAAAAAGCCTTTTGGATTCCTGATATAAAATACTGTATGATTGAACAATCAATTCAAAGAAAAAAATAAAAAAAATAATCATTTTTATAACAGTTGATTCAAATTCCTCTACCAATATATAAGAACAGAAACCCTAAACTATTTTCACATTGCTCTCATCATACACTAAAAATACACCAAATACCCAACACACACAAACCCTAAAATGGCTAATCAACAACTATCAGTTTGGTGGGTTAAAAGAGGCAATTTCGTTCTTCAATTCCTTGATGGAAAAAAAATAAAATACCATTCCGTTGCTTCTGTTCTTCAAAACTGCAATGAAAATGTTTTGAAAAGGATGAACGAATTAGGTATACCACCTTCTTGTTACACAAATCAAACAACCGCACTGTTCAGAATTCTACACAAGAGATATGGTAATCCGAATCAAACTGCAACTGAAGATACCCAGGTTACATCTTGGGAATTCATTGAGGAAACTTTCAAAGTTTCAGTGACTTGGGACGATGGTGATGTGGAGATGTATGACCCAAAGGACATATCTACTAGTGAGGATCTAAATTTTTTGAAGCAGTTATCTGAAATACCAATCATCAACAACTCTGCTAGCAAATTTGCAGAGAAGCTTCAAAACGCAGTAGTCTCACAGGTTGAACTTTGGGTTGAATCTGAAAGTGATGAGGAAATCCCTGATGGAAGCTTAGGGTTCTCATCCGATGAAGAAATAAACTTTGATCCATGAAGCTGATCATGCTAGTAATTTTTCTTTAATTTTGTGGTTTGAAAACATCATGTTTGTTTAAAAACTATCATCATCTATATAACGCAATGTTTATTATATCCAATTGCATTTCTTGTTTAATTTTATGTATGATCTGTGTGATAATAAAACGCAATAATTAAAAAAAAACCATTTAAAGTATATTGTTCTATGTATAAAACGAAATAACAATATACTGTTATCATAAAACGCAATTAACCAAAAAAAGCTGATAAGTGATTTGGAAATCCCTGATGGAAGCATAGGGTTCTCATCATTTCTTGTTTAATTTGATCTATGATCTGTGTTACAATAAAAAGCAATAATCAAAAAATACAATTTAAAATATATTGTTCTATGTATAAAACGCAATGTTTATGATATCCACTTGCATTTCTTGTTTAATTTGATCTATGATCTTTGTTACAATAAAACGCAATAATCAAAAAATACCATTTAAAGTATATTGTTCTATGTATAAAACGAAATAACAATATATTGTTGTTATCATAAAACGCAATTAACCAAAACAAACTGATATTTATGAAGGATATCTCAAAACGCAGTAGCAAAAAGAGATGAAACCTATACATCATAAAACACAATGACAAATTTTTTTTACTTATTGATATCTGATTTTGACAGAATTTGTATACATAATTACATTGCATTGCTAGAACCTATAGCATTAGAAGAAACCTTATCTTTACATGTGCGACTGTTATGTCCTTTTCCACCACATACACGGCACGATTTCTGGATCTTTGATGATTTCTGAATTGCAATCTCACGATTAGACTTGATCCTTTTTCGTACACCGCATCCTTTGGTCCTTATTTTGATCGGGACACGAATCATAGAATCTGATTTTTCTAAGTTCCCTCCAATATCAGCAAATCTTTCTTTGCGACTAGGAGGCGGCGCAGCAACCATAACCTCATCCGCTTTATCAATATAACTTTTAATATGATCCCTGTAACGACATAGTTCATCTAAATCGCCAACCAGCCTATTAACCACGTACTCATTTGCAACAACGATTTCTCTATAAACTTTATCAATTTCACTATTCCTACCAATTTCATCAAACCGAATATTGGAATGATGTGATCCAATGGAAACAACATCTCTCATCCATCTTCTATGAACATATCTTCTAGGAAACTCAGTTATATCATCATACCGTAATACGTAAAATATATGGCGGCACAATATACCAAATTGTTCAAACCGTTTGCAAGAACAACTTATACTTAAAGCATCTTCTTGTTTGCTGTATTGCACCTGTAAATAAGATTAAAAAGCTATATAAAATTAGTGAAATGTAATATAAAACGCAATGAATAATAAATATAATACAGATATAACTATATGATCATATGATGATAAAACGCAAAAAAAAAAGATGAAAAATAAAACGCAATACATATTTAAACAATATAAATTTAAAAAATACCTTGAAAAAAGATGTGCATGGCTGCCTGAAATCCTTTATTTCAAAATATTGAACATCACCCACAGTATCAAGAGACTTTGACATACACTTTGTAATGGCAGCATCAATTTCAATCTGAATATCCTTAAAAATTGTTTTGGTATATATTTCTGATGCTTGTTTCTCCAATACAAAGTCACTCCAGGGTTTACACTCAATATACCTTGTATCATGATCATTCCTCCTATGCTCATGCCTTTGAATATCCATTGCAGTCTCAAAATGAGTGAAAAATTCAACAAGTGTACATCTTGGATTGCAAATCTGACCAAAGAAGTAATTCTCGCTTTCACATCTTGACGTAGTACGCATAAGTCCAGCCAAATCCTCTCCATGGTAATAAGCAGGAATCCAATCAAATCGAAGATCGTACATATCTTTTAACCACTCATGATTTTCCAATCCAAAAGTAGACATTATTGAATGCCACTCAGTTTCAAAATCTTCTGGAATAATAGTATCATTCCAAACAACATGAGTCATTCTTGTATTAAAATCAGTGTTTGCTGACAAAACAGGACCAACCTGAATAAAAAATTATAAAATTATTAAACATAAAACGCAATAATTTAAAACAAATATATGAAAATGATAAACATAATGCATTGATGGTAAAACGCAATTGTTTTGTAATTCTATTGATAAAAATGTTAGGGGATCTTATTGTATAATACATAAAACGCAATAATAAAACAATATAAAATTGCAGTTGGTTATATCATAAAACGCAGTTAATACCTTTGTCTTCAATTTCTCCCATATATGCCACATACATAACCTATGCCTACTTCTTGAAAGTACATCCTTAATAGCTCTCTTCATTGCAGCATCTTGATCAGCAACAACAACTTTAGGCTCACTTCCAAAAGCATTAACAAAGCACCTTAAAAGCCATCTATAAGAATCTGCGGTCTCCGAACCAAGTAATGCACCACCAAATGTGACATTCCTAAAATGATTATCAATACCAGTAAATGGTATAAAAAACAAATCATACCTGCATATAAAACAAATTAAAAAAGCATTAGAAAAATTAGAACAGGATATATATTACGCAATAGAATATATACCGCATTAAATTAAAAAAACTTACTTGTTTGATTTATAAGTAGCATCAAAACCAAATATGTCACCAAACACTGTACAATTTTTTTTTTGATTGCTCATCAGCCCAGAAAAGCCCTTTCAATCTTCTATCTTCACCAATAACATAATCACATGTGAAACCAGGACAACATTCTTTCTTCCTAATAAGACGCCTAACTACCATTTCTGCATCATACTCTCCAATGTAAAGATTCAAATCCCTTCTATAATTCTTACAATCAACTTTACTAGCACCAACATCACCAAAACCACCATACATTGTTTTCATAATATTGAATGCTTTAACAGGTCCAATATTGATTGCAGACAATCCAGATATAAAACTTTCTTTCACATAATCGATACTTCTGGCAGCCGGCAAGAAATGAATATCTTCATCTTCAACAAAGATATGATTATGTTCTTCTTCAAAGTAGTAGATTTTAAACATATTATTGTCCTCTAATATTAGTTTCACATGAGCATTGCATCCAACTCTTTTTGAACCTCTATTACGTCTAACAATCTTTTTACTATTCTCAACTGAACCAGAATCTATTTATTTGCTAACATGAAATCCTTCTTTTGAACAGACAATATATCTAATTTTCACTAAACCACCAACATTTTTCCAAGAGGTATTTTTTCTTGCAGAAAAACCTGCAGCAAGTGCATATCTCTGATAAAACGCAAAAGCCTCATCAAATGACTTAAAAAACATTCCAACAGCAGGTGTAATAGATCCACTGACTTTAGGTTTAAAAAACTTTCTTCCACTGTTTATGCATACACGTTCCTCCCATTTGGAAATGTTATCTGAAACAATTAAAAAAACTATAAAACGCAATACCTCTTACAGAATAATGTTTTTAGTGATAAACCTAAAAATATGTTAATAAAACTTTAAAAATACAAACCTTTAAAGTTTACAAAAGCATAAAAAGGAATACGTTCAGTAAAACGCATCATGTGATCTGAAACAGTTAACAAAAAATCATAAAACGCAATATAACCTATATAATAATGTGTTTACTGTTAAATCTCAAAATATGTTAATAATAAGAGTTAATTGCCAAAATCACCCCTGAGGTTTGGGTACATTTGCCATTTTCATCCAAAATGACACTTTTGTACCATTTTACCCCTCACGTTTGTAACTTTTTGCCATTTTCATCCAAACCACTAATTTAGTTTATTTTTTCTGTTAAGTTAAAGGATATTTGGATGAAAATGACAAATATAAACCACAGGGACGAAAATGGCAAATATGCTCAAACTCTTTTTAATTTCTTTTATTTAGTTAATTTTGTCACATATATAATAAAAAAGAATATACATGCAATTTTTATACGAAAAAAATAATAGTTTTGTCACATATTTTTTTTTTTATAAATTTTCATCCATCCACTTAGTTAATTTTTTTCTGTTAAGGCGAAAGATGTTTTAAATTTTATAAATTAATTTTTTGTATCAAGGTTATTATATGTTGTCTTTTGTTCAATAGAACTTTGTTTTCTTTCTCTAAGTGACATGAATATTTCCGATTCTGTTTTTGAGAGTTTAACAAGAAAATAGCTCGTCGTAAAAAGTGTTTATCACAAAATATTAGATGGCATTATACTTACTATTTGGTGGGTAATTTTAAGGTTTGGTAACGGTACGTTGTTTGATGGGGGCACTGGCTTTTGTTTTTCGTTAGGAGCGAATTTAAAAGAGTAGAAGATAAATTAAAAACTTGGTACATATGATAATATTTGTTTATTTGACATTTTTCTATAAGGTCACAAGCATTTTAGTTTTATAAAAATTAGAGATTTAAGTAGATTTATTTTTATAAAATTGATCTATATAAACAATTGGAAATTAATTTCTGTATTAATTTATAAAATTTAAAATATCATTCGCCTTAATAGAAAAAATTTAACTTAGTTAGTGGTTGGATGAAAATTTATAAAAAATATATGAGAAAACTATTATTTTTTTCATATAAAAATTGCATGTATATTCTTTTTTATTATATACTAGGTTAGAACCCCGTGTATTACACGGGTTACATAAATTTAATTTTATATGATAAATAATAAAAAAAATTATCTTTTAAAAAAAACTCGTATATTGCACATGTTGAATAAAATATAATGTCATATGTTAACACAAATAGTCATAAAGATTTATCTTTTAAAGATAAACATTGATGTACTATTTACTTATTATAACATTTTGCTTTTTTTATTTATTATTAGGTTAAAAACACATGTATTACATGTGGTTGAATCCCGTTTTTATTATACATTCAAATTATGAGATACAATTATTTTAGTTAGTTTTATGCACCTTTATGCTTATCTGTTTATTTTATTTATAATACACTCGTCTTAAATTTATATTCAAAAGAGTTTACTGTACAAAAAGGTGGAGATCAATCCCCACGTTTTTATATGTTTCATATTTTTTTTGAATTATACCGTAAAATCAAGAATTTAATTCTCTATAATGAAGTATAAACTTTTTTTTGTTTCAAATTATTATTATTATTATTTACTTGATTATAATAAAAATAAATGTTTATATTCTTATCTATTTTTTTTAAAAAAAATATTATTATTATTTAATATGATCATAATAAAAACAAACGTTTATCCTTATCTAAATATTTATTTTTATCTAATATTTTGTTTAAAATTATTATTATTTAATATTAGAGATAAATGAAAAAATAAAATGTGAGAAAGCACCAGAAAGTGACATGTGTCCAAAAATGATTTTCGTTTATTAGCATAGAAAGATATGACAAAATTAACTAAATAAAAGAAATTAAAAGAGTTTGAGCACATTTGCCATTTTCGTCCTTGTGGTTTATAGTTGCCATTTTCATCCAAATATCATTCAACTTAACAGAAAAAATAAACTAAGTTAGTTGTTTGGATAAAAATGGCAAAAAGTTACAAATGTGGGGGGCAAAATGGTACAAAAGTGTCATTTTGAACGAAAATGGCAAATGTGCTCAAACCTCAGGGGCGATTTTGGCAATTAACTCTAATAATAATTTAGAAATTCTGACATTTAAGGTTTGTATATGAACTATTATGGATAAAAGCATAAAACGCAATACATTCAGTAAAACGCATCAAATGATGAACAAACAAAAATTGTATAACAATAACAGTTATAGCTTTATATTACATAAATCTTAAACTAAAAGTTTGTATGCATAAAATTTAATTAATATCATAAAACGTAACTATTCACTAAAACGCAATAAATGATGAAGAATCAAAACAAACAAATTATGTTAAATTATACAACAACAACAACAATTAAACTTATGAAAAATCAAATATTAATTACAGAAACAAGAATTATAAAACGTAAAACAATGAAATTTGGACAAAATAACAAAAAATTACTCAAAATTGAAGCTAAACATACCAGCAGAGTCTGACGAAGACATTGAAGTTATCGAATTGACGAACGAAAGAAGATTAATGTTTGAAAAGAGGTGAATTTGCGAGCGATGGCGATTTAGGGTTATAGAATCTTCAATTCTGTTATGAGAGTGATGAACTAAGAAAACAGGTAACAAAATCTATAAATTAGAACGAAGATATGATAATGTAAAAAGACGAAAAAGCCCACGCGTCCAAAAATTTAAAAAAAAAATGATGAACGGCTAAGATTGCTTCCTATACTTCCTGGCCAAAATAAACTTCCTATTTGATCTTTACCCTGGATATATAATGAGATTTAAAAAAAACTAGATGTTACTACCCGCCGCGTTGCGAACGGGTCACATTCACATATCAAAACGATAAACAAAGCCCAATAAATCCATTTAGCAAAGCCCTTATTATAGCACCCAACTGATACGACATCAAAACCCAACCATGGTATAAATTTTGCAAGAAAGTAAACCTTCATCGAGGCGGTCAGCAACACTTAATAGGTGCCAATGAGGTAGTGGTGGAGTGGTTAAAAAGCTTGTAAATTTACAAACCCTAAAACTTAAAGGTACAACAACCCTTGTTATAGACATTTGTATTACACTATGTACAACTCACATATACACCAAGATGTTACAAGATCACAACTCACAACTCACATAACACAAAATAAGCTTAAGTTACAACTTCTTATGCTCACAATTGTTACTAATTGATATAATATAAATATAAATATAAATAGTGAGCTTATCAATTACGTAACCACACATGCAAATGCATGAACAAACGACAAGGATAAGAAAAGAAATAGATATGACTTGCATACCGGAAATAAGAATCTCGGGCATTTCTCTTAGGATCAGTAGTTGAGAAGACGGTGTAAACGAGAACAAAGGTGCCAGTGATTTGGATATATAACACAACATGATTAATGTGGTGAAGTGAATATATTAAAAACGTCCACTTTAATGAAAGTTAATTTGATGGTGTGCTTACATTGGAGAAGCAACAATAACTGTTATTAGCTCCCTTTTTTTTTTTTTGAACGGAAGAAACAACGTGTCAACCACCGTGACATCTAGCGTTGTGGTCAAGATCGACTACTCGACCGCCGCCAGCCCCTTGGCCCTCCCATATGCGCGGAAACCCAACCTCCACCCGCCCGAAGACACGACAGTAGAATAATCAGTAAAACCTCACCTCCCATCCAAGACGAACCGATGCCACCCGTATTCGCCCTTCACCTAAATGCTATAGATTTTGTTATATCTTTTAGCATCAAAAGTTCAACCACAAAACATGTATTCAATTTAAATTCGTTATTTCTTTTATTTTTTGTTATTTTATTTCTATACATATCTATACTATATTTTATTTTACATAATAGATTTTTCATGAGAATTAATAAAGCTTAAGGTAAAACACAAGGTTAAACAATTTCGTACCTTGGTATTTATCTACCAGATTCTGGATTTTACATGGACATATTTATATAGCATTATCAAGAGGGATTTCAAGACAAAATACGAAGGTGTTACATGCCAAAGATTTTAAACAACGCGGGGTTTACACCTTAAATATTGTCTACCGTTAAGTGTGGCGTGATGAGTGAACCATGCGTGTCAAAACGAAAATAAGTTATAAGATTTTGTGCCTTAATTCAATTACTAGCAAAAATTTCCTTTTTAGTTTCTCTCTTTATCAAATCTATCCTTTATAACATAACTACGTTTTTAGTTTCTCTCTTATATTAATTAGAAATTTGTTATGGATGAAATAAAGAAGAAATTGAAAGATATGCCAGGTATCAATTTAACATCAATACTAAATATATAACATTGTTGGTTTTGATAAAAAAAAAACACATGTAAGCTACTATAACATTGTTTTTTAAGTGTCCAAATCTGTGTAACATTCCCCAAAAAACGGGTCCTGGAAAACCCAACTCGCTTTGTGAACTGGATCCTATGCATATAATAAATAAAAATGAAATTTATTATTTATTTACTTAAATATTGTTTATGTACTAATTAAATTATATACGGGTTTAAAATTATTGATTCTATAAAGATCTCGGTTAGTTCCGTTAGGAATTATAAAAGAAAACATAAACAAAGTTAAAAGTTAGAATTCTTGGTAAACAACTAAACATAGTTAAAGGATCAAGAGACTAAAGGTGACTGCTTTGAAAAATGGGAATAAAAGAAACAAATATAAACAAACGCACCACGCGCACCAACTAAGTTGGATGTCTTGTGATGGACTTCCACGCACTTTTATTAAAACATCTTCTGAACACGCTCCATCTTTAAGGGTGAGAGTGGCACTCCTCTCTTAGAGAGGACGGGGCGGTTACGTTATAGCATCACGGGAATATTAATAACGCGTGGAACTTTCCAAAATCCCACCCCGCCATTTTCTATAACGCGTTATAGCATCACGAAATCAAATTTTCGTTATTTTTATCACGCCATTATTGTTTTATTTTGTGAGGGTAGTTAGTTGGGGGGAAATTGTTGGGTGTGGTGGTGAGTGATGACCACCCCCACTAAAAAAGGTTGTGAGTGATGGAAAAATGGTTGATGACATGACGGAATTGGTGCTTGTGAGTGATAGAATTCTATCACTAGTGACCACCCCCCTCCCCTTAGGGGAGTCCCCTCTCTTACGCACGGCCAATGAGCACGCGTCACGTCAACTCCCCTCTTAAGTCCCCATTTTGCACTCAAACGTTGGCATCACTCCACTCACATAATTATTTTTTTATAAAAAAAGAAGAAAAAAATATGATTGGTGGAAAAAGAATGGACCCACATTAACAACCAGTCACCCCCTTTCTCTCTCCTCTCTCTCTCCTCTCTCTCATGCGGTAACCTCTCACCGATCCCCCACCCCGCTTCCCCTCCCCGAGTTGATGGCGGCGGTGTTCCCGCTCGGGGACTGGGGTCACCGCTTGCCTCCCCGAGAAGTGCCCCGTATACCCTAATAAATCCACCTGCATCCCATCGCACAGTGACGGATTTAGAAAATCCGTATAGGAGTATCGTTTTAAAAAAATAGGTAATGAAATCGAAAAAAACATCAAATTTTTCCAAAATTTACACGTCGGATCGGCAAGGGGTAGCGGAGGCTACCCCTTAATACAAGGTATGTCCGCCACGAGGGGCAGATCTAGGCCACTTTTGTGGGTTCCCAGGAACCCATTCGGTTTAGAAAAAAATGGGAAAAATTAGTGAGAACCTCGTATGATTTGAAAAAAAAAATAGTGAAAATTAGTGAGAATCTACCAAAAGGAACACAATAAAAAAGGTCTTTCTATCCGCCACTACCATCACGAACCCGGAAACCCCCTTCTACAAGCTCTAGATTACTTGCAGGATTGTTGGTGGTGTTATGGAGTGGTAGGTTGTATGCTAATGGATGCTATTCATCCATCATTAGCTTCGCTGACTCCATTGGTGATACTATACGCTTGGTTTGGACTTTTTGCTCTGCAAAACTATAAATTATTATCTTTATTACAATTTATATAAATAATAATAACAACAATAAATCTTTATATAGTTTCAGTTTGGAATTCGGTTAGAATATTTGTGTGATAATTAGTAAATGAAAAAAATATTAATTTTATATATGGATTTTAAAATTACTAATTTATATGTTAATAAAATCATAGGCCGTTAGATACTTAGAGATTCATTATTTACATTGTCATTTCAATATTTATTTTAGCTTTTAATTTCACCCTATATACTAATATAATATACTCCAAATAAAGAACAAGCTTTAGAAAAAAGACCCAACTCTAAGATTGTAAGTAAAATACAAGTTAGGCCTAAATTAGGGTTGCCATCATCGACGTCTACCTTCATTCACCTCGTGAACCGTAATGTTGGTCAAGGTCCCGATGTTTTCTTTATACCAATTGGTGCCAAAATTATCTTAGTGCAACTCACACCAAAACCCAAGTAACAACTATCGAAATAAATATTTTCATTTATACCAATTTAAAAGGGCCTCAACTTTTTAGTTCACTTTGGGCCTTCAAAAACGTTGAAACGGTGCTGGTGTCGCAACATCCCTCGCATATTAAATTTTTTAACATATACATGATATCTTCTTGGTAACCGGTACAGGTTCCATCACATGTTATCATAGCACTAAACACCTGTCCCTTTATGGGATTTATGTAATATACAAACAAAGCAACATCAAACACGGCAAGCAACATCAAACACATCTCACCTAACATATAATAAATGTTGCCTGTTTATATATATAACGTAACATGAGTTAGCCAGCCAATGATAGTATCCCAGGTGCGGAAATAAACACTAGAACTAGAATAAGATCCAATGGCGCCTTCTACAAGCTCTAGATTATTTGCAGGATTATTGGTGTTATGGAGTGGTAGGTTGTATGCATCATCAGCTTCGGCGACTCCATTGCTGACACGAGAAACCTCCTGAAACATTTGACTTACATATTTTCAATACAATTTAGGTTAACACTAGTTTAATTCACAGTCAAGCAAATCTATGTGTTTTACATTTCAAAATCAAACAAAATGTGACCACATACTCCTTGTGGATGCAATACCACACTTGCCAAAACTATCTAGGTTAATTAGATTTATACACCACTTGACCACAAACATCAATCTTCCTCCCTGTCATTGTGCGATTTACAAAATTCTTCTATGATATGTGTAGCAAGATCATTCACGTTACTATTTTTTTTTTTTAATTTATATGAAATCTTGTTAATTTAGTTAGGGTACGAATTGCATCACATCTTCACTAGCACAAAAAACGGGGTTGGAAACCCAACCCTATTTGAAGTAACCTGAACCATAGGTTTGTTTTTGCTTTGAACCAATGAAATCCAAACAAAATCGATTAAAACTCGGTTTTAAAATTGTCAAAACCGTCCCTATCGCTCCAAAACGACGGAACCTGAACATATTTTAAAAAAACGTGTCTGATCTTCTTTGGCATAATCCGACCTAGTTTCAACCCAAACCAGTTTATGCCAAAACCTCGATTGTCCATTTGTAATTGTGCCATTAAATATTAAAATTAAGTAATAATATTCAATATTGATAAACTTCTCAAATGTTAGGTGACGCAAATCATTCACATATTTATTTTTAAATCTATATGAACTCTTCTGTAATTGTCCCTTTATTATATAAATATAATCTAATCTAATATAAAAACAAAGCAACATGAATCATGACTCATGATTTAAATAACAATATTCATTATTAATAAAGTTCTCAAATGGTAGGACGGTCGGTGTCGCATACCATTCACATGTTTATTTAATTAATCATAAAGTTCTCAAATGGTAGCACAGTAGGTGTCGCATATCATTCACATATTCTATTCTATAGGGGTGTTTGGGATTGCGTTTTCAACTTGATTATTTGATTATTGTGTTTTGAAATCGCAAAAAATCTATTTTGAGTGTTTGGTAAAAAATTAATAAAAAGTGATTTTTTACGTTTTGTAGAGTTCAAAACGTGATAATCCATAAGTAGGTCACCCCTTGCTGCAGGAAAACGTGATAATCCAAAAACTGATTTTTTACGTTTTCACTTATTTATTTTTTTGAAATATATATACTTGCCAAACACTCAAATAATTGATTATCTGATTATTGTGATATCAAACAACATAATCAAATCCAAACACTATCTTTCTGCAGCACGTTTTGTTACAGCTAATTATCTGATTCTGATTATTAAAAACGCATAATCTATTTTCAAAACTCAACCCCAAACACAATATCTTAAAAAAAGATTCGGTGTGGGTCCCTCACTGATTTCCCTTACCCCCTAAATTTTTATAATATTGCATTTCAAAGCCTCTCAACTTTGCTACAGCCCTTTCACTTTTGAAGTAAACAATTTTAGTCCCTTATTTAATTTTACTATTCTTCTACTTTAACAATAAACATTTTTAGCCCCTAGCTTTTTACTAATTTAAATTTCCTTCGACAACATTCGTTCGTTAATTTCTTTTGTTTATCCATATCATTATTTTACTTAAAAAAACTATTTTTTCATGCATATTTTTATGTACGTATCCGTATAAATCTAAGGGTGTCTACGTTTCGACATAACTTTTTTCTGGAAACGAGTTAGGTCCATAGTTATCGATAGCAAATAGCGACGGGTTACCTATATACTACGTAGCGATAGCAACGAAATAGCGTCCGCTATTTTGTGTTTAGTGATAAGGTAGTTAAAAAATTAAGAAAAAATAGCTAATTGTAATATATATAGAAACGGGATCGGGAGAAAACACTTAAAAGTGTGAGAACGGTGAGAACGCTTCCTGGTCAAACACGTGTCACGCCGCTTAGAAAAGGGCAGAGGGACTTTTTTGTCCTTTCATCTTCTGCTTTTCTAGTTCCGCTTTTCCCAATGTTTTTTTAATTTTTGGTTTTTAAGATTTTTGGCGTTAACCAAATTCAATAATTAATGGCGTTTTAATGGTTTCATTGTATCAACATTTTGGCGTTTTTGGCGTTTATTCACGTCGTATGCCATTGTAACCCAGGGGGTAGGAAATCTATTTGAATGGCGTTTTCAAGGTGTTTTAAACAAGATGGACCATTGTTCTATTATTTTTTATAAACATTTTGGCGTTTGGGTTATCTTGGCGTTTTACAATTGTTGGATTATATTTCAGCAACAGAAAAAAAAATTCAAGCGAAGAAAATAAATTAAAAATTGTAATCGGATATCTCTTCACAGTATTCACTGTCATCAGTCTCTCTGTTCTTTAATAGTGTACAAGAACTGACACCAAAATATGGCGTTTTATGTAAAACTTAACAAACTCATCAGTTTGATTATTTTACCTGCTCGTCTGTTGAAGTGGCTTTTTTCTGGATGTTTGTGGACCTAGATCTATGACGTGTGGGTGGGTTTTTCGATTTTTCTTCATGTTGATCTTCATCTTTATCATCATCCCACTCTTCAGTGTCATTGATCACTTCTCCTCATCCAAGCCTTCTTCAAGAACAAAAAAAATACAAAATGCCATATGACTGGCATTAGTATTTTTTTTCTTGAATTTTTGTCCATCTCATGCAGCAAAAATTCTTTCTGAGTTATTCGCCTCCCCTAACAATTCATTCAGTGAAACTTGACGAATAACAATACTGAATATCCAAGAAAGCATAATTACTATCTTTGATTTTTTTTGGCAGTTTACAGTGAGTGGTATTTAGTAGTATTGGCGTTTTTTTTTTTTTGGTTTGATCAAATAGAAGTTGTTGAGATGTATCATTTTATAGGATCTCTTTTTGGCGCCAAATTTAGGCGGTGCGTTATTATAATAAAGTATTCGTCTTTTCAGTTACTGTTTGTAATTATTGTTTTTGACAAGCTTTATCTCTGAAGTCTGCAGTAACACGTCCCATGTTTCAAGTTTGGCGTTTTAGATTCTAATATAATAAATTTTCCATATCTTCAGTTTTTCTGATTTGAATTTAGTGTTTCTAGTTAGATTTTGAAGTTTGTTTTTAATTTTTTATTTATTTTTTTGGGTTCTTTATAATACTTTTTCAAACTAATTTTATTATAGTTTGGGAGTTTTTTTGGGGCGTTTAACTGGATGATATCGTTTAAACAAGCATTTTGGCTGTTTTGACATTTTAATTATATATGGCGTTTTTATTATACAACAATCAACTGAAAAGGAAAATAAAAAAAGAATACATAAAAAAAGTTTTTTTTATTATACTTGTCCAAAGTAAATTTAGGATGGTTTGATAAACGCCAAAAGGTGTAAGACATTTGCTTTTTTGGCGTTTTTATTAGATATGGCGTTGTTTATTAAATAACAATCAATTGAAAAAGGAAATTAAACAAAATAAACATTGATCTTCAAATCTTCACTGTCACCGGTCTCTTTCTTCTTTTGAAGCATCTTTACTGGCTGTTTCGACTTTCGCATGAAATCAGCCTCTTTTTCTATAATTTTTGTCCATGTCATGCAGCAAAATGTTATTTAGTTTACACCCTTTTCAGCCCTAATGTTATCTTTTTGGCGTTTTACCGAGAAAAAGAACGCCACAAAATAAACCATCTTGAAACTGTAAATTTGATCATGCTAAAATCAATAAAGTGTTGTTGTATGGTGTTGGATAACATTGTTAATCCTCAGTTAAGAAAGTTAACTGACAATGTTGTCTACACCATACAGCTACACTTTATTGACAGCAATATATTTGATGTTTAGGTATTCTGGCGTTTATCAGTCGAATGGTATATATTAAATATGGCGTTTGGGGGTTTTTGTTTGTGTTTTGTAATTGAAGGTCTGAGTTGTTGTATATATAGGATTTTTTGGCGGTTTTTTAGGCGAGATTTTACTATAATTAAGTTTGGCGTTTTATATATAATGGCGTTTTTTTGGAGAATGTTGTGTGATTTTTGTTTTGGCGTTTTATTTTCATGAGATGGCGTTTTGTTTGGAGTAGTCAAAAGACGCTTTTACCTTTAATGAAGCGCGTCCACGTAATAAAATTGATGTTATTTACGAAAATGCCACCGCCCCAATCTAGTCCAATTGTTTTGATCGGACGTCGATATGCGTTCTCACCGTTCTTACACTTTCTACCGCTTTCTCTAAATCCCGACCCTATATATATATACACACACATATATAGGGTCTGGATTTAGAGAAAACGCTCAAAAGTGTGAAATGGAGAGAACGCTTATGGATCGTCCGATCAAAACAATCTATGGACTAGATTGGCGCGGTGGCATTTTCGTAAATAACACCAATTTTATTACGTGGACGCGCGTCATTAAGGGTAAAAAAGGTAAAAAACTATTCCTCACATAAAACGCCATTGAAAATAAAACGCCAAATAAATACAAAACGCCAATTTTATCACTGGGTACTTTTTTCTGTGTTTTTATTTAAGTTATCTGGCTACAAAAACGCCATAAAATATGAAACGCCATTATATATAATGCCAAACTTTACATCCGAATAAATGTTATTTACATATTGTGTTGTAAAAATAACATCCCGCCTAACCTACGCGCCAAAAAAAATCTATAAATAGAAACGTCTCACCACCTTCCGTTTATCACACTAAAAAAACACAAAAAAAAACACACAGTGGTTGCTAAAAAAATTTACAACTCAATGTAAAACGCCAAAAAATACAACGACGTAGCAAACATCTTTTCTTTGATCCTCAGTAAAGTTCCGCATGAAGCTTCATTTAATGATTTTTTATGCGAGTGAAGAAAGATTTTGCTGCATGAGATGGACAAAACTGAAAAAAGAGGGACTGATGACACCCATATGTCATACTGTTATCTTTGTTCCTGAAGAATGTTTGGATAATAAGAAGAGACATATACCAGTGGCAGATAGCATCCACCCACAGGGGGTCGCTCTATGACTCAAACATCAACAAAGACAATTCAACACATGAACAAAGAAAATAAACAACGTCAAACCCAAAACGCCTTTTATTTGTCACATTTCTTGTAGTTTCAAAAGAAAAAAGAGACTGATGACACTGAAGATTTAAAACAATAAATTGCTTCTACTTTGTTTTTAATTTTCTTTGTCTATTGTTTGTTTTGTAATGTCAGTTAATAAACAACAAAATAATATTAATGCTGTAACGAAAAATATAATAAAACGCCAAAATTAGCAAATACGTGTAAAACGCCATAATGCCATACAAAAGCTCCCCAATAAGCTACTAAACTATAATAAAATTAATTTGAACAACTAATATTATAAAAAAAAGAGTGAAAAAATGTGCAAAAGAATATAAAACAAAAGAAGTCCAATAGTTATCTAACCGCCATTGGAAAACAAAACGCCATAATTACAGCCGTCAAAAGATTTGACGTGTTACGCCATTAAAACAATTGAGTCTGAAAACAAAACACGGTAAACTGCAAAAAACAGTAAAATGAAACGACGGAAAACATAATTACTAATATTTATTATATTAAATTTATTTATCTTTTTCAAAACGCCATAATTACCTGACATACGCGAAAAAAAAGTCCATTTAAAAGAAGACCATCAGAACCCAAGTTCAAACACGCCAAAAAAACTAAAACGCCATATATTCTCCAAAACGCCAGAAAATTTAAAAAATGGCTAAGGTTATTGCATGGAGGTTTGAAAGGAAAGAAAAAAGATTCATCATAAAGTTCGCTGACAGGAGAAGGGTTAAGGTAAGAACAATAAAAGCCATGATGGGAATGAATGAAAATGTTCAGAAGGATATCCTGGCCCTTGGGGTTCCAAGAGACAACGATTGTGAAAGAACAAGAACTGTAATAAAAAGACTGGAGAGAAAGTTTCCAGCAGAAGATGATGAAGATGATGATGATATTGAAGATACACAAATACAAAAACTTAGCAGTTAGGTATTGCATGAGAAAGAAGGAACACTTGAAGTAACTTATAAAAACGGGGTGCAATATTCAAGACCAATGGAAGAAATGTTGAAGACAGGGTTGCTATTTATCATTGAACAACTCTGTGATTTAACACCTTCAAACGATCCAAAATCCAAGGATGCAGTGATATTCTTGAATAGGCTGCAGCAAAGAAGAGACGAGCTAATGGCGTTATACGCAAAAATGAAATATGATGATGAAGAATCTGAAGAAACTGAAGAACAAAGCGATGGGTAAATCTCTGATGTAATCCCACCTACGGAAGACTATTAGATTATTTTGATTTTCGAGTTATTGTAAATTTTTAAAATATCAATATATGGTAATGAATTATTAACAAAAAGATACAAAACACCAAAAATGACATGGAAAAAGCTATAACGCCAAAATATTAACTATGTGACACAAAAAGAATTAACTCAAAGAGAATAAATCTGAGAAAAAAACAATAAACGGCAAATAATTAATAAATCTACAAAACGCCAAAATTATCTTGCACGCAAAAAATAAAGAAGCATGTCAAACGCGAAAATCGTGAAAGGAGAAGAATACAAAAAATACAAAAAAACCACTCGGTCCCTGATCAAGCCCCACGCCACGTGTTCAGCCAGGATGCGTTCTCACCGTTCTCACACTTTTTGCCGTTTTCTCCTGATCTCGTTTCTATATATATATATATATATATATATATATATATATATATATGAGAAGGATCCGTTAGGAACCACCCTTTATTGCGAGAACCGCGAGAACCAGTGTGAACACAAACAGTAATTCCTAAAAAAATCTAAAAAACACCCAACTTTTTTTTTGTTACTTTTAAAATTTTTTTTTTCAAAAAAAAATCGAGTAACAGTTATCCATGCACGTGTGCATATGTATCATTTCTTTGACAAATTCCGTAATTCATTACAAATAGAGTAAATTACAAAGTTCGTCCTTTATGTATGTCATTTATTACAAAGTATGTCCTTTATCTTTAATAAGCTCAGAAAACATACTTAATGTTTGAAAAACCATTCAGGTTATGTCCTTTACCCTAAACCTAGTTTGTTTTCCCAGTTAAGTCAGGTCACGTGAGAAGCACATGAGGGTATATTGGTCATTTTACCCTAAATACTAAAAAAATTATAAAAAATTCAGATCTTTCTCTCTCTCTCTCTCTCTCTCTCTCTCTCTCTGAACGCGGATCTTTATTTCATCATCATCTGCACACTCCTCAGCCAATTCATATCTAAACAAAAAACACACAAAATCAAAAACCCAAATCAAGATAAGTCTTTCTCATACACTCCATCTTACCTTGCACGATTCATCTTCAAAAACCCAAATCTGCACACTCTCCAAACACCACAACAGATCTAAACAAAACCACACAAAAAAACTTCAAAAACCCAAATCTGCACGATTCATATCTAAACAAAACCACACACAAAAATCAAAAACCCAAATTTGTAGAGAGAGAGAGAGTTTTGTAGAGAGAGAGAGAGAGAACTTAAAGAGAGAATATGTGTGTTTAAGATCAGAACTGAAAAAGGGTTGTTACAAAAACGAATGGATCTGCGTACAAATCGGAGCATGGCGGGGCGTGGCAGAGGAGGCGGCGGCACACCAGAGGACGACAGCTGGGGTTCCGATCCGAGAGAAAGTAAGAGGGGAGGGTTGGGCGTGGGAGTTCTTGGTCGCCGGAGTTGGGTGTGTGTACGGCGGTGGTGGTCATTCTGGTGGTGGTTGTGGTCTTGCAATTAGATAGAGATAGAGCTGGTGTGTGTGTGAGAGAGAACAATATGGCGGTGGTGGTCGGTCTGCTGAGGTGTACGGCGGTGGTGGTCGGTCTGCTGAGGTGTACGGCGGTGGTGGTGGTGGTCTTGCATTGAGAAAGAGAGAGAAAGCTGGTGTGTGTGTGAGAGAGAGAGGGTGTGGTGGCAGGTGAATGTTGAAGATGATTATGATTATTAATTTTAGAGTAAATTACAAAAGACAGGGTAAAAAGACTAAAATACCCTCATGTGGGGTCCATTAGGTCAGATTTAATCATAAAAACTAACTGTGTTAGGGCTAAAGGACATAACTTGTAAGGATTTGCAAACATCGAGTATGTTTCTTGAATATATTGAAGATAAAGGACACGATTTGATATAAGTGACATACATAAAGGACGAGTTTTGTAATTTACTCTTACAAATATTAGTCAATTATATTTTCATTTACACTACCACGTGTAATACACTAGTTTTTACGTTAACAATATTAGAAATGCACATGTGCATCTATATGTATCAGCATGAAATAAGGTGTTTTGGTACACTACTTTGAATACACTTTCTCTTTCATCTATCATTCCATCCATAATACACAAACATGCACATGTGCATATGTATCATTTCTTTGACAAATTTCGTAACTCATTACAAATATTAGACAATTGCACTTTCATTTACACTACCATATGTAATACACTACTTTCTACATTACCAATATTAGAAATCACATGTGCATCTATATGTATCAACATGAAATAAGGTGTTTTGGTACACTACTTTGAATACACTTTCCCTTTCATATGTCATACCATCCATAATACACTACCATTACCTCCTACCATCCATAATACAATATCATTACCTCCTACCATCCATAATACAATACCATTACCAATATTTTCACTTTATTACATGTATATCAACACCATTTATACCATCCAATCATCATATTACATCATAAAGTAACAACTATAGCCAAACCATCAACCACTAGATATAACTAACCAAAAAACATGTATATGGGCCTACTTCTCCATTCAAAATCACAAACTTTTTGTACCAAAACATGTTATATCATGGTTATACCTAATGATGCACATGTGCATTTTTAATATTGGTAATGTAAAAAAGTAGTGTATTACGGATGGTATTGTAAATTAAAGTGCAATTGTCTATTATTGATAACGTATTACGGAATTTGTTGAAGTAATGATACATATGCACATGTGCATGGATAACTGTTACTCGAAAAAAAAAGGTTTTTTTTTTTGGTAACTAAATATAGCGATTTTTGTTAAAAAAAATATTTAAAAAAATTAAAAAAATTTTGAGTGCTTTTTTTTATTTTTTTTAGATTTTATTTTGTGTTCACATTGGTTCTCGCGGTTCTCGCAATAAGGGTGGTTCTCGCATGAACCTTACCATATATATATATATATATATATATATATATATATATATATATATATATATATATATATATATATATATATATATATATATAGTCAGGATTTAGAGAGAACGGTGAAAAGTGTGAAAACGGTGAGAACGATTTTGGAGTTGACATGTGGCATTGATGCTAAATTACTCTAAGGGGTAATATTGTCAAAAAACCCACACACATGAACTGGGTGTTCAAATAAAACGCCATAAAAACACCAAATTCAGAAAAAAAAAAAAAAAAAAAGGTCATGAAAATACCCAGTTAAAACGCCATAAAACACTCAGTTCAAAAAAAAACTCCATGAAAAACTTAGTTTAAACCGCCATAAAACACTCAGTTCAGAAAAACGCCATGAAAATACCAAGTTAAAACGCCATAAAAACACATAGTTCAGAAAAACGCCATAAAAATAACTAGTTTAAAACGCCATAAAACACCCAATTCAGAAAAACGCCATAAAACCCATTTCATTTTTTTTGAAAAGTATATCAATAGTATACTCGTTGGAAAGATAAAAAACGCTGAGTTTTATGGTGTAATTTTTTTAGAAAAATAATCACGTATAAAAAAGTTATTGGCGTTTAAATATGATGGGGGAAAATGGCATGTGATTAGCATGTGCACCCTTTTTTGGATCTTCCAATTTTACCCCTCCTGGTACTTATAAGGTTCCTATTATTTACAAAAATGTCACCGCATCTTCTTAGCCACAAATCACAAATATCCTATGGCTGAAAATCGTTCTCACTGTTCTCACACTTCAAATCGTTCTCTCCTGATCCCAATCCTATATATATATATATATATATAGGCCGGTTATCATACAATATGCCTAATCGTACATTACGTACGTTATAACCACGGCCATCGGATCATCTCAAATAACCCCCGTGTTTAACTATTAAATTAATCAAATAAAGATATATATATGAAACCGCCAAGGTTAAAATCGTCCATTACGAAATCAAAAAACCCTAATAATCAGCAAACAAAACCTCAAAATCATACCGTAAGATTCTTAATCAAAATCATATTCGAAAATAGAACAATTAATCAAAAATAGATCGATTCTTATGCACCAAATCCTGAACTTCTGCTGAATTTGGAAATTCAGAACTGAAACAAATCGATGGACGACTATCGAAGAAGATGATGCAGGGTGAAAATCAAATAAGAATATGCGAAATACATAACAAATGTGCGAAAAACACTTCAGACAAAAAGAAAAGGATGTGTTTTTTGTAAAGTTTGCGAATTCATATAACATTATATGCGAAAAACACTTAAGATATCATATAATGTGCGAATTCATGACATTACACATGCGATTTCAATAAAAAGTTAATAATCGTTGAAATTTCTTATAGTTTGCGAATTCATGCTTTTACACATGCGATTTCAGAAAAAAAAAAGTTAATTATCTTTAGATTCTTAAGGTTTGCGAATTTGTTTTCGATTCAAATGCGATTTTGAATAAAAGCACTGCAAATACTTTCAAATTACTTTGTCCTAAAAATGCAAAAAAATAAAAAAAATTACGAATCTTAATAACTAAAATAGAAGTATTTTATATAAAAATAAACTTAATTTATTACCGATGTGACTGTAATTTGACATGTAATGATTAATTTTACAATAAATACTACTGAACTTACCACCCTACCTACATAACAAATTTACTATTTTAATATAAAAAAACCCAGATATAACTACCTTCCATATTAAGACATAGAACACGAAAAAGACACACACAACAGACCAACAAAAATGGCATCTGAAGATTCGGAAAAAATAAAAAACATTGCAATAAAGAAGCTATTGTCAACTCGCACCTTGACAGAAATAAGCACCGATGTCACCTTTTCTCATCTGGTTCTTGATGTGCAGGGGAAAATTCTTGAAGAAATCAAGAAAAATCAAGATATGTGGGAAAAAACTACTTGAAGAACCACCATCAAGCTTCAGAGACGCAGCTTTGAATCACATAAAGGAGCAATCTCGAGCTGATGACTTAGCCTTCTCTTTCCTGAAAGATGCTCTAAACACTGTGGAGAAGATGGAGTTCAGCTCTGCTGAACGTGACAAAATCTTTGCTTCAAGTAACTAAAATTTTGTCTAATCGTTTTATGCTTCTAGCTGTGTTAGACAATAACAACTATTTTATATTTTGGGTATGTGTTTTGAACAAATCTTTTATGCTTGCTTATAATATAAAATCGCATAAATGATTCAGACATATTTGTCACAAAAAAAAAAAACAAGATAACTCAAAATCGCATGTATTAAAAGTGAAATCGCATATAAGTCTAAATATAAACTGATGCATATAAAATCGCAGGTTTATATACTAAAATCGCATGAAAAAATGATATAAACAGATGAATATAAAATCGCATGTGTTTCGTATAAATTCGCATGTACATTTAAAAAAAATACTCATCCTCATCATCTTCTGAAACCTCCTCCCACTGATCTTCTTCTTCAGATCCATCATCACTACTACCACTGAAATCTTCAAACTCATCTTCCTCTTCGTCGTCTTCGGCCTCGTTGTCTTTGTCTCTGGGAACATTTTCCATCTGGACGCCCTTCATCTTCTTTTTTTGCTGTTTACCTTGTTGTTTGGGTTTCAGAATCTCGCAAGTCCGAATATCATGACCTTTTTCATTGCATACACTACATGTCCTTGACCTTTTCCCTTTGCCGCTGATCATTTGTTCCTTCTTGGATTTAATCCTTTTATGCGAGCCACGACCTTTGTTTCTTATACCAGCCGGCACACGGACAGTAGGAGGAACATTAGTTACTGGTTGTTGATAACCAATCAACTTTGAAAATTGGTCAAATTTTGGATCAAGTTGCTTGGTTATACGACTCTGATCAACTCTCTCTTTAAGCTGCATCATTTGATCCCTCACTAAAACAAGTTGATAAAGGTCGGATATCAAATTGCTAACCAAATACTCCCCTGTGTGGATGATTTCACGAGCAATCCGTTTAGCCTTGTGTTGCGCATCCTTGCCACCCACATTTAGATTGTACTTCACATTTAACTCATTCGACACCACATCCTTCGTCCATCTCTTCATAACATATTTGTTTGGTATTTCTTTAACACCAAACATCTTGAAAAGAAAATAGATGTGTTTGCATAGCAGCCCATACTACTCAAAACGCAAACAGCTACACTGTGCAGTTACATCATTTTCAAGATTCTTGAACCACACCTAGGAAAAACCAATATATATATATATATATATATATATATATATTAATAATTAAAATCGCATGTGTAACATAACAATTTCGCAAGTCTAAAAGATCATTTAAATGAATAAATTTTAAAATCGCATGAGTATATAAAAATCGCATATTCCAAAATCATGATCTGAAAAAAGAAATTCGCATGTTTGAAATATATATGCTATAATACCTCCAATAAACCATCTCCATGGGCTTTAAAGTCCTTCAACAATATCCTGATCTGGGACCCTCTATTTTGGTGTCGATCGGCAGACATTCAGAAATTGTTCCATTAATCTCTATTTGTTGATCAAAGAATATAGACCTGGTGTATATCTTAGCAGCATATTTTTCCAAAGTAGTTTCGCTCCAATCAGTAGGCTCAGTATATCTTGAAATATGATCATTCTTTCTATGATTGAACCTTTGGACATCCATTGCACCATCAAAATGATTCATAAACTCTACGAGAGTGAGTTCTGAATTAGCCACCTGGCAAAAAAAATGGTTCTCACTCTCTGATCTTGAAGTTGTTCTCATAAGTCCCGACATTGGCTCGTGCTGGTAAAAAGCCGGAATCCACATGGATCTCATCACAAACATATCATCAATCCATTTGTTTTCAGTGAGACCGAACTCAATCATCACCAACTTCCACTGTCTCTGAATTCTTCGGGCTCAATGGAATCAGTCCATACAATGTCGCACATCCTCCTTTTAAACTCATCATTATTGCACAACTCGTGTCCAACCTATAACAATAAATGCTTTTTATATCAGCCTATAACAAAAATCTATATTATAAAAGAAAATAACGCTAACGAAAGGCAATATAGCATGCTATACCTTATCTGCCACTTTTTTCATTATGTGCCACATGCACAATCTATGTTTGCTGTTAGCAAAAACCTCCTCAATAGCCTGTTTCATAGCAGGGTCTTGGTCCGTCACTACAACCTTTGGCTGCTGACCAAATGACTTTAAGAATGAATTCAGAAGCCATTTATATGATTCAATGCTCTCCGATGCCAACAACCAAGCACCAAGTGTTACATTTCGACAGTGGTTGTCAATGCCAGTGAATGGAACAAACACCATCTTGTACCTGAACAAACACATGCAAAAACACATTGAAAACATGTGAAATAGAAAAAAAAACACATGCGAAAACAAACATTATAACATGCGATATATTCAACACCACCTCTTCAATGTCTCCACATGCGATATTACAAGTTCATGAAGTCATATAACATGCGAAAAATAGTAAAAAAAACATGTTTGTCTTGAAACACTTACTTGTTTGTCTTGAAAGTTGCATTGAACGATATCACATCCCCAAATTCCATATAGTTAAGCTTGCACAAACCATCAGCCCAGAATAAACCAGTTAACCGTTTGTCATCATCAACAGAATATTCAAACGAATAATCAGCTAAATACTGTTTTTTGTCAGTCATCCTATTAATCACCATGTCAGCGTCATATTCTTCTATATAGCTGTTAATTCGCTTCCTAAAATTTTTTCAATCATCAACCGTGCCACCAACATTCTGGAAACCACCATAATGTTTCCTCAGTATATGGAAAGCTTTGACAGGACCAAGGTTTAAAGTGCCTAGTTCCCAAACCATCTCCTCCTGGACATCTGACAATTGTCTGTAAGCTTGAAGCATGTAAATATCATCTTGACATACAAACTTATGATTATGGCCATCAACAAATCTCTTTACAGTATATAATCTACCATCCACAGTGCAAATCATAAGTTGAGCTTTGCATCCAGTTCTAATAGTCCCCCTGTTCCTTGTTTTGAATTGCTTTTTTGACTTCGAACGATCATCAATACACAGTGGCTTATGTCCCTCTTTAGAACAAACAAAATACTTAGTTTTGATTATACCACCACTGTGTACTTCACCACCTTTCCGAATAGAAAAACCAGCTAACTTAGCATATGATTGGTAAAACACATATGCTTGTTCAATAGAGATAAATTGCATTCCAACCACAGGTGTAGATGATGCTTGAACCTCCGGAATGTAAACCCTTTCGTCTACATGAATCAAATGAGAAAAACAAAAAACGTGCGAATTATCTGTAACATCTCGAAATTTTGTGTCCAATAATGTGTTGACACGTGTCATGAGTTTACACGTGGTATTAAACATTAAATAAAGGACTAAAGTTGACAAACCTTGAAAGTATGTAAATTCGAGGGTTAAAAATGTCAACGAGGGGTAAATATACTGTATAATAACCCAAGATGATGCTAGTACCTTCAAACGAATAAATCATGGATCGTACGGAGTGAAACGCGGAAGAAAGTGAGAGATTACAAACTACAGGGGTTAATTGTGTCAACATGTTTAATTTATACCTCTGAGTGACCATTTGACGAACCCGAGACTTTGTAACAGTAAAATACGCTCACTAGAATATACGATATGAATTTCGCGAAGTTCCGTTTTAAAACGAGAAAGTTATGATCAAATTCGTATGCGAGGGGTTAAAAGCGTCAACAATAAAAGTTAAGGCATTTCGGATAGTAATTAAACTAACTGGGGACTTAACAATGCGGGTAAAAGTCACGAGGCCCTTATTCGTAAATAATCGAGGGCCAAATCGCAAAGTTACCCCTTCGAAACCGAAAGGTCAGGTTAATGATTACAAAAGATTTGAAAAATCTTGGAAATCAGACCTCAGGCGGGCCGCGTGAGTGAAACCTTCTAGCTGATGCGGGCCGCGAGCCACCTGCAGATTCGTTGCTGACATTAAGATTCAGGCGACCCGCGTAAGCCTAGCATGAATCCTCATGCGGGCCGCGTGACAGTCCCAGATGCAGAAAACATGGGCAGATTCACTGTTTGAGCTTGTGAACGATCTTGTGTGCATTTATTGGAGCATGGGCGCCCTCTACATGTCCCCTAGCACCCAGGGACATCTGCTAATCATCCATGAGCAATCCTAGAGTGAGTTGTAATGATCTTGTGCACCATAATTCACTATAAAAGGCAAGGCATTGCACCAATGTGAAACACACCTCAAATCTGCCTTCTAGTTCATCTCTGGAGCTCTCAAGCATTCTTCTAACATCCTTAGTCGTGAACCAAGCTTCTGTAAGTATGCCAACCCTTTTGTGGCTTAGTTTTTGCTTAGTTTAGCTTAAAAGTCAATCCGTCGTAATTAACGATTGACTTTACGATAAATCACAAATGGTCCAGTGGTTTGTCGAATCAAAGATAGTTATGTGTTGGTAATCATGTGGGCTTTAAACCCCTAAAAGGGCATCCTCCGATTCCCACTCTAACTAGTCCAAATATCGAGTCAAACGTGCTTAGAAAAAGTCAACAGAAATGCTATTTTGCGATTTTGTGCATAATCAGTAATGTAGATAATATGAAACCTGTTTTAACACTCGTTAGACATGATAATAAGTATATTAACTAGTCTAAGCTTGTTTGATCCGACCATTTACTGTTTTGACCCGGTTCGGAGCCGAAAGTCGCAAAACTTTGACTTTTGCTTTGACTTCAGTTCTGACCCGTTAAAGTATGATTTAGATATGCATTAGGACCCTCTTAGGACCAGGTTACATGATGGTATAACCCTCTATGACCGGTTCGTTGTTTGTCCGAGTCTTTTACACCTTTCCGTTAAATGCTTAAAAGTTGACCGTAACGCCCTTTTCAATTTAAAACGAGAATTTCGGACATGTAAAAGAACCATTACCTTGGTTACTGATTTCTAAGCATGTCCCAAAAATTTCACGTCAATCCGAGGTCCAGAGTAGGAGTTATGCTAAATAGCGCAAATTACAGAAACTTTAGTAATTAAATAGCGCAATTAGCATAACGCCTATCTAAACCCAGATTTCGACACCAAACCTTTTACACATTGATGTAAAATAATATTTTGGGATTTTTAAAGATTTTTAATTATTTTTAACCTGCTCATAACCTGCGGTTATGGCAACGGTTCGATAAATACCGAATATACCCTTTTCGGCCATAACTTGAGTTCTACAAGGTCTTTTGACCCGATTCCAGTTGCTACTGATTTTAAATAATAAATAAAGTATTTTGGACTTTATAAACTGTTCGGGAAACTCATATTTCTTGTAGAACTCAGAAACCTCTTTTAAAATCTTTAAAAAGACCGAAATACCCCTACGGGGCATAATATGAACTTAGACTCGTTACGGGCATTATGGAAGGTATCCTACTGATACCACAACCTCTTTAAAGCATATTGACTTAGGAAGCCAGTGTAGGACTCATACGGTTACCCGTTGCGCCTTTTGCGCGCACGGTTCGGTTTATGTAACTAGTTTACACAAATTAGCCGAAACGGGTCAAACCATATTGTTTTGACCCCAAAAATACAGAGTGTGGTTATTATACCCATATAAAACAAGTCTTCAAACTTGTTGGGTCCAAATCACATTCCATTCCCGGTTTTCGCCTTTCATGCGATTAAACCGTAATTATCCTTTGAAACTGACCGGTCTAAGCTACGGCTAAATTAAAGACCCGTTAGGATTCTAATAGGTCATTTTAAACCTTCGTTCCAGAATAGAAGACCAGTAAAAGCTATTTGCAATTTATTCGATTAAGGATTTATACTTGCAAAGGTAAATACTTTTAACTTATTTTCCGTTATACGGGCTTGGGTTACGGTATATAACATACCGCTTGATCGGGCATCAAATTCTCCACCGTTGAGTGGGTAATTGAATAAATTTGATCGGCTCGTTTAAACAGTCTTGTTACTTAAAAGCCTTTGGGGGGTTAATGACCATGTCCCAGATATCCCTGGCAGCATTTTACGAGATGGCCACGACCTAAGCGCGGAGTGTAGGCGTACACTCGTCAGTGCATAAATAGTTGATGTGGTGCGTCTATTAATCTTTAACCCGGACAAGATCCGGGCTACTGAACGCATAAGGAACATGTAATCCGTTAACAAGATTATAAATTCAAATAATTCTCCCAAGTTATAAAAGAGTTTGTGCCTTGTGCATTCAAATCAATTTTAATTAAAGATTTTACAAAAGTGTCGGTTGAATGTATTTACCAGTGTAAACTGACGTATTTTCCCAAAAAGACTAAATGCTGGTACTAAGCGTAATTGGCTGGATATTCTCCTTAGCATCTTAAAGAGTCTCGCAAGCTGAAGATGCCTTCGTCTATTGAACAATACTTATATTTTTATTTGATCCCCTGTGGATACCTTTCGACTATTTGTAATACATTGATATTACAAACAATGGTTGAAATATAATTATCTTTATGCTTCCGCTGTGCATTCATATATTGTGTGGTTTGACTATATTGTTGCCAACTACGTCACGGTAATCCCCCACCGGGCCCACCGGTGAGACACGTGGAAATCGGGGTGTGACATTATCGGACTAGTTACATGCGATATATTAATAACAGCATAATTTCATCGTAAAAGAACAACAACACATGCGAAATGTATGAACAATAACATGCGAAAATGATGATTATGATTAATCTGTTTTATAAATGCGATTTATTATACCATAACATGCGAAAATGCGTAAAGAAAATAAACATCAAATGCGAATTTGTACATGTTGCTTTCATGTCAAAAATATAATCAACATTCAAACTTCAAAAACAGCTACAACAATCTAAAATCATTGTTACGATTAAACAAAAAACAAGTATACGAACAATTTAGAGATCTGAATTAACATAATTACCATTAGAACACTCGTTTACAGCACTTATACTTGCAATTGGATTTGGATTTGCAGGTCGCGGATTTAAAACATCCTCAATCGAAACTCTCTGATATGCAGATAATTGAGCATGATCACCGATCAGTCGAGTTTCTTCAAAATCAACATCTATTCGTGCAGTGCTGCTCTGTGGATCCATCGAAAAAAAACAAATGAATGAAACCCTAACACAGAAGAACGAAAACTGCAATTTAAGAATTATGGAAAATTTGAAACTGATTCGAATGATAATTACCGGGATATTAGTGTAACGAACTTCTCGCTGATTGAATGAAGAGACGAATTTGTCCTCAAATGATTGAATTAATTGTCTGATTTAACCTTATTAAAGAAAAAATGAATCGGGACACGTGTATGGCTAATATTGTCACGTATGTAATGTATGATTAGGTAATTTGTACCCTACCCTTTACCTATATATATATATATATATATATATATATATATATATATATATATATATATATATATATGGTCAGGATTTAGAGAAAACGGTGGAAAGTGTGAGAACGGTTATGGATCGTCCGATCAAAACAATATATGGACTAGATTGGCGCGGTGATGTTTTCGTAAATAACATCAATTTTATTACGTGGACACGTTTCATTAAGGGTAAAAAGGTAAAACATCATTTCTCACATAAAACGACGTTGAAATATAAAACGCCAAATAAATACAAAACGCCAATTTTATCATTGCGTAGTTTTTTATGTGTTTTTATTTAAGCTCTTAGGCTACAAAAATGCCACAAAATGTGAAACGCCATAATATATAAACGCCAAGCCTTACATCTGGATAAATGTTAATTACATTTATTGTTATAAAAATAATATCCCGCCTAAACTACGCACCAAAAAAATCCTATAAATAGAAACGTCTCACCACCTTCCGTTTATCACACTAAAAAAACACACAAAAAACACAGTGGTTCCTAAAAAATAAAACTCAATGTAAAACGCCAAAGAGTTGAGAGAAATCAATGATGGCAAACATCTTTTCTTTGATACTCAGTAATGTTCTGCATGAAGTTTCGCTGAATGATTTGCTAGGTGAGGGGAGTAAGATTTTGCTGCCTGAGATGGACAAAATTCAAGAAAGAGGGACTACTGACACCCATATATCATTTTGTCTTCTTTGTTCTTGAAGAAGATTTGGATGAGTAGAAGAGACCTATCCCAGTGTAAATGCTACTTTGGCCTCGATGATTATAATGAAGACGACCGGTAGATAGCATCCACCTACACGGAGTCGATCTATGTCTGCAACATCTACAAAGACACTTCAACACATGAACAAAGAAAATAAACCACGCCAAACCCAAAACGCCATTTATTTGTGACAGTTCTTGTAGTTTCAAAAGAAAAAAGAGACTGATGAAACTGAAGATTTAGATCATAAATTGCTTCTATTTGTTTTTGTTTTTTAATTTTCTTTTTCTGTTGTTTGTTATGTAATTTTCAGCTAAGAACAACAAAATACATTAATCCTATAATGAAAAATATAATAAAATGCCAAACGGGCAAATGCTTGTGGAACACCATCATGCCATAAAAACGCCCCAAAAACTACCAAACTATAATAAAATTACTTTGAACAAGTACTATTATAATAAATCTAAAAAAAAAGCTTAAAACAATGTGCAAAGAAAATAAAACAAAAGGTCCCACCGTTATCTAAACGCCACTGGAAAACAAAACGCCATAATTATAGCCATCAAGATTAGACGTATTACACCATAAAAACAGATGAATCTGAAAACAAAACACGGTAACTGAAACAGTAAAATGAAACGATGGAAACATAATTACTAACATTTATTATATTGAATGCCAAATACTTGGGGAATTGAATTTATTTATCTTTTTCAAAACGCCATAATTACCTGTCATGCGCGGGAAAAAAGTCATTTTAAAGGTAGACCATGAGAACACAACCTCAAACACGCCAAAAACATTGACTAAAACGCCACATATTGTCCAAAACGCCAAAAACTTAAAAATGGCTAAGGTTATTGCATGGAGGTTTGAAGGGAAGGAGAGACGATTAATCATAAAGTTCTCTGATAGGAGAAGGGTGAAGGTAAGGACAATCAAAGACATACTTGGTATGGATGAAGGGGTTCAGAGGGATATCCTGACCCTTGGGGTTCCAATGGCCAACGATTGTGAAAGAACCCGAACTGTAATAAGAAGATTGAAGAGAAAATTTCCTGCAGAAGATGATGATGAAGATGATGATGATATTGACGATACTCCTCTACCAACACTTAGCAATTAGGTGATGCATGAAGAAGCAGGAACGATTGAAGTGACTTATCAACACGGGGTGCAATATTCATTGCCAATGGAGAAAATGTTGAAGACAGGGAGGCTATTTCTCATTGAACAACTCTGTGGTTTAGCACCTTCGAACGATGCAAAATCCAGGGTTGCAATGATATTCAAGAATAGGCTGCAGCAAAGAAGAGACGAGCTAATGGTGTTATACGCCAATCTAAAATTTGATGATGATGAATCTAAAGAAAGTGATGAACAAAACGATGGGTACATCTCTGATGTAATCCCATCCACGGAAGATTATTAGATTATTTTGATTTCGTATTATTCTAATCTTATAAAATATTAATCTATGGTAATCAATTGTTAACAAAAGACCCCGAACGCCAAAAAAATGACCTGGGAAACGCCATAACGCCAAAAAAAATTAACTACATGACACAAAAAGAATTAATTTAACGAGAAGAAATCGGGGAAAAACAGTAAAACGCCAAGTAATTAATGATTCTAGTTAATGCCAAAATTATCTTGCACGTCAAAAATGAAGCAACATATCACACGCGAAAATCGGGAAAAAAGAAGAATATTGAAAAGACAAAAAAACCCGTCAGACCCTAATCATGTCCCGCGCCACTGTTCGCCCAGGATGCGTTCGTTCTCACCGTTCTCACACTTTTGGGCGTTTTCTCCTGATCCTGTTCCTATATATATATATAGTGTTAGTTTTATATTTTTTATGTATAGATTTTGAAGTATAAGGACCAAATGTAAATTAGTGATGATACAACAACAACAACAACCATACCCAGTAAATCCCACAAATAGCAGAGCTACTTATAGGGTCTGGGGAGGGTGGGATATAGACAGGCCTTGCCTCTATCCCTAGGGATAGAGAGGCTGCTTCCAGAGAGACACTCGGCTCGAAAACGAACAGCAAACCAACACAACAAGTCAAAGAATATAGAAAGAATACAGAAATAAGAAGTCGCCCATTACCAAGAAAATGATCAGAGTGGCACAATATAATGTAAATCATGTATCATAGTATACAACATCATTTGGGCATAAACACAATGTAAATCATGTATAATAGCATACAACATCATTTGGGCATAAACACAAGAAGGCAATCACTGGAAAAGTCCCTTAAAGAATAAGAAAAACCTACGTCCCTGAAATCCACCTAAGACCGCTAGAAGTCCTTAACCCTAATCCTACGCCTCCACGAAGTCCTATCGTGGACCATGTCCTCAGAAAGATGCAACTCTAGTAAATTATGCCTAATCTGCTCATCCCATGTCAGTTTGGGTCTGCCTCTTCCTCTCCTCCCCTGCACAGTAAGAGTTTCCACTACTCTAACTGGTGTCGTCGCTTCCCTCCACTTCACATGCCCAAACCATCTCAATCTCCCCTCCTTAATCTTCTCTGATATACTAGCCACTCCTAGACTTTCCCTAAAAACCTCATTTCTTATCCGATCTAACCTCGTGTGTCCACACATCCACCTCAGCATCCTCATCTCTGCTACCTCCATCTTTCACGCTTGTGTCTTCTTGATAGCCCAACAGTCTGTTCCATATAGCATAGCTGGCCTAACTGCTACCCTGTAAAATTTCCCCTTTAGTTTAATTGGGAACCTCCTATCGCACAATACCCCACTGGCTGCCCTCCATCTACACCAGCCAGCCTGTATGCGATGGGTTACATCACTATCTATGTCACCATCTCTTTGAACAAACGACCCTAGATACTTAAATCTAGTTACCTGCGGGACCAATTGATCCTCAATGGTGATTTGGGTTTCATCGTCAATGGCTACACCGCTGAAATCACAGTGTAGATACTCAGTCTTAGATTGACTAATCCTTAGGCCCTTGCCCTCTAAAGCTACTCGCCACTCCTTTATCCTCTCGTTTAGGCACTGTTTAGTTTCTGCAATCAACACAATATCGTCTGCAAAAAGCATGCACCACGGAACTGTCTCCTGAATCAACTTGGACAACTCATCCAAGACAACCGCAAAAAGAAAAGGGCTCAACGCAGACCCCTGGTGGAGTCCTACCTCCACAGGAAAGAAGTTTGTATCTCCTACTGGCGCGCGGACAGTAGTCTCTGTTCTATCGTACGTATCCTTAATTATGTCTATATACTTCCCCGGTAGCCCTCGACCCTCCAAACTATCCCAAACTAGTGATGATAGAGGGTGTTAAATGTTAAAATACACAAACTATTTTTACACTTATATGTAAATTTTTACAAGTTTTAGGGACTATATGTTAACTAGCGAAAAGATAGAGGGGTTAAAGGTTAAAATCCAAAAAGTATTTAACCCTAGAAAGCTAAAACACAGAACGCAGCCGCTCTTCTTCTTCTTCTCTTCTTCTTCCTGACTTTCGGTAGGTTTCCGGCAGAAATTACAGCACAGGAGCCGAAATTCATGGTCGGAATCCCGCTATAATCACGCTATGGAGTCGCTAAGTAACATATTGCGAGATATGGTCGATTCGCTACGAAGTGTGCGATAGCGAATGCTATGTTCGCTATCGATAACTATGGTTAGGTCAAATATAACACGTTTTCGTTTAAAAAAACATTTTTACGTGCGTATTTTTATGTATGCGTCTGTATCAATTCGAGTTGGTCTACATTTGGATATGCTTTTTCTTTATATATAATACGTTTTCTTACTTATTTTATGTATGTTTTCATAAATTTTATTCCGAACATAGTGGAGTCAAATTGTGGTTTTTTTCCTTTCTTTTTTTTCAAAGCTTTAATTAATTCTATAGAATAAGTTATGATTGTACGAGACAGATTCAATTTACTTTACGTTATGATCCAATCGCAATACTTATATAGGTTACATTGAGTTCAATCAAATAATACGTTTTCTTACTTATTTTATGTACGTTTTCATAAATTTTGTCCCGAACAGAGTGGAGTCAAATTGTGGTTTCTTTTTTTCCTTTCTTTTTTTTTCAAAGCTTTAATTAATTCTATAGAATAAGTTATGATTGTACGAGATAGATTCAATTTACTTTTCGTTATGATCCAATCGCAATACTTATATAGGTTACATTGAGTTCAATCAAATATGTCGAAACACGCGTTTTCGTATGGTTAACGCATCACCTAACACTTGAACAAATCCATTCGATGTTTGCGATGTACTCACGCCGCAACGCGCACATGCCTTATTACTAGTTTATTTTGTTAATCTATATGAATTCTTTTATAATTGTCTCTTCACAATATAACATATATATATATATATATATAAACAACTAGTGGGGAACCCACGCATTGCAGTCGAGTCGACAATATGGGTCGAGAACATAATTCAAACCTAAAAACGTTTAAAAATCATATATATGTTGTGTGTGTGTGTGTGTGTGTGTATTTAAAAGCACTCACGCTTCGCAGCTGCAACGTATGGGAAACTCTTATGATAAACATTATATACTACAACATTTTTTTTATCTGGTGGGAAAGCTGCGCGTTGCGGTAGAGTTGGCAATTTACATCTAAATTTTTAACTAACTTCTCTAAAATTACAAAATACATTTTATGTTAAATTAGATTAATTTTGGTTCACCGATTAGTCCTTTAGTCCAAATACACAAATACAATAAAATGTATTTTTGAATATATGTTATTGATGAATGTGATGAGTTTATTATCCATAAGCTTACTTTTTATTATTTATAAATAATAATCATGGCTGATGATAATTTCTAAAATGCGGAAAAAAGGAGAATAATATCCAATGGAGCCTTTTAGAAGGTCCAAGTTATATCTTCAACTGGATCAGGATTGCGTTTCTGACACAGCCGGGTCTCCAGATCTTCATCACCGCTACTTATATCTTCAACTTGGGGAGAGTTTTGAGAAACCTCTGACACTTTAGGGGAAGCCCTCTCAAGGGGAGGAGTCCCATCCCTAGGGACCGCTTCAACATGCAAACCCTCAGCATTGGGGACCTCACCCCTAAGGACATCACCCATTTCATGATTTACAACACCCTCAACCACATAAGACACACCTCTCACATCAGCCTGCAGCAAACTCCACAAAGACATTTATGTACAAAGGGATAAACACAGGTGTAATGAAACAAGCAGTACCAAAAATCCTAAACAATGAAACTTAGTCAAAACACCACCAAGGGGAAAACTTACCTCTGCCATCAAAGAAAGCCCTAGGATGAGTTGGGTAAAAAAGACTCAAACCCCCCATCGCCAAGATGCCCTCAGGAAATTGAAAGCACGAGTAGAGTGCTCGTACATACTTCTCCACAACTCATCTTCCACACCAGACAAAGGAGGGACACCATCTTCTATTGCAGTGACAGGGTCCCTGATGGAAAGGGGTTCAGATAAAAGAGATGGAGAGACAAAGATGAATCGGGTTTTCCACTCTTTTGGATATGTAGAGGTTGGCATAAAAGAATAACAGGGAGAGAAATGTTGTCTTTCCTTTTCTCAAAGGTCAACCAGTCACCGTCGGACTACAACCGGTAGAATCGCCGGAACAGCATTATCGACGGCTCCCCGGCTAAAGCGGCACAAGATAACTCAAAGTGAACGATACTTAGGAAGGCCAAAAGATGTAGCTAAGAGAAGTGAATCCCATAGTGCTTAAGAAGACTCATTTTAAACGGCGACAATGGATATCGAACACCGCAAAAAGAGAAAGAAAGGGTTTAAATCACGATCCACTCCGGCGAGCAAGTCGCCGGATCGTTGGGACCAGGAAGACATGGTGAAAGCTTAGATGGAATACAATAGGATGTGATGAAAGACTCCAGTTCCTCCTAGGTGATAATGGAGGGAATTGAGGCTCTGCCCTTTTGACTTGTGATTGGAGGGATTATGAAATTAAGGGAAAGAATAAGTGGAACAAGTGCAGAGAAAAAAAAAAAAGAATGGTGGGGATAATGAGCGGTTTTGGGGTTTTAATGGCATCATCAAGGGGGCGGTAACTGTCTTATCAAGAGTTCAAAAAATAACCGCCGGATTGACACACGTGGAGATGGCTTTTACCCCTGACCATTGGATCACATAGATGTCGCAGAATAGGGCATCATCAAGGATGATGTAGGTGCGTCACCAGGACCCACCATACATTTGCGACGCCGTAAGCCAATAAGTCCAGGCCCACGTGCAAAAACTCATGACCCTGGACTAAGGATTACTTGTCGACGAGGGCCCCTTGATTGGGCTCCCTGTCTGGACTGCTCCAATTGGGCTTCTTAACGGGCCCAACTATCGTTCCTTAATGAGTTACATGAGAAAGAGGCGGGAAAGGCCAAGTCCATCATGTCTTCTCCTCTGCAAGGCCATTTAATGCCTGCAAGAAGAGAAAGAGTATGGTCGTCAGGGAAGTACGAGGAAAGTACATGCCCCATTAATGACAGAGATCATCTCTCCGATAGAAAAAAAAAACACGTCTGGGAGCGCTGCAAGGATCCCTTCTGTCCGACAAGGAACTGTTAGATCCCCTTGTGATCTCCACCCAGCTGATAAGTGGCTTTTTCTATATAAGTTATCCTCCTCTTAGACCAAGGTATGCATTGAATAACCCTAGCATTTACTCACACAAGCACATTAACTCCGAACATTCTCTTATTGAATACTTGGAATCTAGGATTCACACCAAATATTCCGGAAAATACCATCACGCGCGGAATTACCTTTTGTCTCCAGCAAGTTTACTTATTCTCACGCCGGAGCTTGGTCACCGATCCCCCATCTGGGGCCCTCCGTGGCGAGGCTAACGGTGTTTTGTTTTGCAGACTCGAAGGAAGATCCCTCTGAACGCTGACGAGTCTCTTCAATCTCCAACCGGAGTTAGGGGATTCGACACCTTCCTCCTTAATCCATAACCGTCGGAGAGAGACAATAATTCTCAAATGAAACGTTGGAAGCGAATGCCGATAGAAATGTCGTCAAAGACAACGGCGGTGGAGGGGAAGCGTAAGAGACCATTGTGTTGCATTCTCCAGTGGTTTCCCGGAAGAGAGAGAGAAAACGAAAGATCGAGAACCAATGATCTCTTGGCCTATTGGTTAAGGAGAGGTGGAAGCTTTGCTTCTCTTGTAGGTCCTGGGTTTAAGTCCAAGCAAGGGGAGTTTTAATACTAACTTGGTGATACTAACATAATAACTACTAACCCGGTTAGTGATATCCTAACCATACGCCGTTAAGAAAACAGAGAGAGAGAAAGAAGGGATAAGGGTGTGTTTGTATATATTATACAACGGCTATAGAAGCAACAAGCAGAGAACAAGAAGAATTAGTAGTGTTGCCACAAATAAAAGGCAATGATTGTTTAAACCATGCTAACTAAACATGTAGAGTTCCGTTAATCACAAGACTTTCACCGCATTTGGCTTCGATAAACCACGAATTCATTACTGTAGTCGCATAGTTGGACCAAACCTCTAATTATTATGCCACTAATTATTAAAAAATCATTATTGATTAAAATACTTATGGTAGGTCATTATGTGGCAAAAGCAACATCAAATAAGTGTGTTTATATATAGATATGTAGAAAACTAAAACTAGAATATTAATAATATCCTCCTATGGCGTTTTATTCAACCTCCAGAATAATTGCAGGTTTGTTGGTGGTGCTATGGAGTGGTAGGTTGTATGCTGCTAATGGATGCTTTTCATCCATCATCAGCTTTGGTGACTCCATTGCTGACACCGGGAACCTGAAATATCTGGCTTCCTTATCCGAAGATGTTGGATTTCCATGTGATCCGCCTTACGGCCAAAATTTCATCGGCCAGTCCACCGGCCGCTGCTCCAATGGCCGTCTCATCATTGATTTCCTAGGTAACTAACTCCTCTCTCCGTCTATGGTACTGTTTTTACTAGTCTTCAATTCAATATGATTGTTGGTTGGTTAGAGATGGTGACCAACATTTGGTAATATTCCAATTCCATCGCTAATTTGACTAACCAAACAAAATATATAATATATATCTTCATTACACTTAATTCCGATTCCAATAAAAGATTTCAATTCTTTCATAAACGCGATGCGGAAAGAATTTGGTTTCCATCATTACCACTTGAACACTGGATCACCAACAGAGTCCGCGAGCTTTAAAATTTTTAATTTGTCTTGTATTTTGAATGTTCGCTTTTATTAAAGAAACACTCAGAAAAAATAAATGTTAAATGCCAATCGGATATTGTAATCATCGACAGATATTTATAGTCCATCTGGTTTTGTTCGATCCGTCGGTAAATTTTACGTAGGTAAAGTTTGGTTTCTAGTGGTGATAGTATTTAACAATTTACGGGTGGGGTTCTAAAGTGAACACCAGTGTATTTGTGAACTGAGTTAACAAAACCTGATTTACATCATCAAATCGTAAAATACACTAGTGTATTTTCATCATTAAATCCTGACCATTGATTTACACATGTGTATACAGTTGTGTATTGATAACCAATGGCTAAGATGAGTTCACTAATGTTCACAATCAAAGGGGTCGTTCACAAATAAACCTAACCCTATATATATACCGATATAGGGGAGATCAGTTTAAATGAAAACGCTAAATATTGTGAGAACCGTGAGAACGAATAAAAGAATCGCAATAACTTGGTAAAAAACAAAGAAAATTCAATATTTTCTTTCACACTTATCATTATTATTCGAATACAATCTTAGAAATTAACTTTACACGTTTAATTTATGTGAATTCGTGAATAAAGAAAATTTACACATGTGTAAATTTGTTATGTTTACACGTGTGTAAAAATTCTAATAAGAGCAGTTTTGAGAGGAAAAAATATGAATTATTTAATATTGTAAATTCTTTTTTTTTTTTGATGTTGTATTTTAGTTACAATGAGGGTTGTATAATAAAACTTTTTTGGTTTTGATTGGTTTTTCATTCGTTCTGACGGTTCTCGCAATATTTAGCGTTCTCAAGATAACTCTCCCTATGTATATATATATATATATATATATACTGAAAGTGTAAAATACAATATTACTTAATGTACGAGTGTACGCTGTATAAATTAACGGGTTTTTTAATATATATTAATTAATTGGGTAAGGATAGTGTAAAAAGGGCCTAAAGTGTGAGAAGTGTAAGAAGTGTATTATAACACTATATATAATACTATATAACACCATATAAACACCGTATAACAATATGTAACATCATATAATACCATATAACACTATGTAACACTATATATCCTTATATAACAAATATAACACTATACATCTATCATAGACATGCTATCAGACAACATATAGTGTTATATTTGTTATATAATGATATATGGTGTTACATAGTTATATATGGTATTATATGGTGTTACATATTGTTATACGGTGTTTATATGGTGTTATATAGTATTATATATAGTGTTATAATACACTTCTCACACTTCTTACACTTTGAGCACTTTTTACAGGATCCTCTACCTTAATTAATATTCTGATTTAAAAAAATTAAAGGTTTTTTTATATATTAATATGTATTTTTATTTTTTTAGTTTAAGTCTTTTTTTAAATAAAGTATTTTTATATATATAATCGAATAAAAGAAAAAAAATGGTTTTCGGATGAAAGTGACAACTACCAAACTATTTGTGTGAGTTAACTGTCATTTTTAACGAAGTTAGTAGGTTGGACCAAAATATCAAATAAATGAAAAACTCAGAGACCTAGAGAAAAAAAACTATTTGAACTAAGGTGTCAATTTAAAACAAATCTCAGGGATTAAAATGACAATCTGCTCTAACTTAAAGTTGTCACAGTTTGATGGAGTGGGTTTCCAGGTATACAAAAATGCTAACGTGATGTTTTTTTTATCATTTAATATGGTGTGTATCAATTGGTCAAAAGTTCAGGAGATGCTTTTAGCAAAATCATTTTATACTCGATCCGGTAACGTGTATTATAACTTTATGTTTATATAAAACTTTACTTTAAACGTTCTTTTTTTCTTTTTATAAGGACCTTAAATTTTTAATTCGCTTTGGGCCTTACGTTTGGTTGAGCTGGCCCTGTCAAAATGGTATACAATGTTTTCCGAATTTATATGTCCAAAATGACCACCCTGCTTCAGTTTTAGCAAACTGGTATACAATGTTTTCCGAATTTACATGTCCAAAGTGACCATCTTGCTTCAGTTAAGTTGCTTTACTTAGTTTTAGCAGAGCCGTTGTAAATGAGTTTATGCTTTTGTAGCGGAGAGTCTTGGGTTGCCATTGATACCACCGTATTTAAGCATCAAGGGGAGTGGGAGTGGGAGTTTGATGGCATTTAGGCAAGGAGTGAACTATGCGACCGGGGGTTCTACAGCAATGAGTTCGTCATTTATCGAAGCCAAATGCGGTGAAAGTATTGTGATTAACGGAACTCTAAAAGATCAGTTAGCATGGTTTAAACAATCGTTGCCTTTTATTTGTGGCAACACTAATTCTTCAGGTATGGTTGTTCTGTGCTTGTTGCTTCTAGCCATTGTGTTTTTCGGCTTTCAAAACATTAAAAACTAGGGATGGCAATGGGTCAGGTTTGGGTAATCCCAACCCGATACCCTATTATAAAAGCTTGTCTCATACCCGGTTCAAACCCGTTAGGTATCTATCAGGTAATTACCCGTTAGGCTATTGGGTATACATGAGGATTTCAGGTATATCCTTAGTTTATTAAAAATACCCATTGGTTATACCCGACCTAAAACCCGCTGGGCACTTATTAATCGATTACATTTAATTACAGTTTTTTTTTTCGTTTTTTTTTTCGGATCCTTTCGTTTACTCTAAAGGAGTCTGTTATGCAAACTATATAATATCATAGCATTTAGATTTATAAATTAAATATTTTTTTTTTTTTTTGAAAATTAAATATTTTTTTGTTAATCAAAATATAACTGAGCCATGAAATAAGGATTACCGGAACTGACTCTGGGTCTTGTTGAGAAAATAAAATTGGCAACAGAAAAGATGGTGATGTTTCGAGCTTAATTGAACAGATTGTTGTACCATAGTAGAGTTTCACGGGTTGTGTTAACAAATTACAACAGGGTACTCGTTTTCTATTACTTTTTCAACTCACTCATGATATATTGTATAATACTTATGTTAGTTTCTTATTTGTATCATTGGTGTGGTCTATCTATATCAGTCGAATGATAACTTATAAGATTATTAGTTAAATAATATTGATGTGATGTAGGACTTATAAATCTCCAAAACATATTACTATCAATTTATTGAAAACAATATTTTTTAAATCGACCAAGTCACGAGCAGAGACAATTATTAATTTATCAAGTTTTAATCTAAAGAGGTTCTAATGTATATGGATTATATATAAACATTGAGTTACTTTCAACCTATATGACCCATTCACCGTTTGGCCTGATTGTATTATATGGTCCGATTGACCCAAGTCTGGAGCAGAGACAATGGTCTTTTGAGAAATTTGTTGGGATGCTTCTATTGTCCCTTTCAACACATTCCAAAATCTACATTTTAACCAATAGTAAACAAAATGTTTGAAAACAAAATAAATAATGCTTCTATATAACATGAAATCAAAAACTCATGAAAAAGTTGAGACATTTAATAAAAGATCGGCTCTCTCGAACAACACCACCTGTTTGGTTTTAAGCAGATGTCAACTTAATCAATGTAGAATAGTCTTTGATAGTTGGTTAAGCCCTTCAATTTTATTCTTCCATACATCCTCTATATTAGCAAAATAACCATGTTAACAACAATGAAAATTAGAGAACTTAAATTAGAAAACAGAGGGGTCACTGGCTGTGTCTAATGTAATGCCCGCATTTAAAACTCAAAATATTTATATAAATTTAAGAGGCTTAATGTGCATAATCGAAACTTGAAGGATCATTATTGTCAATATAGTAATCTAGAGGAATTAAAATGGATAACGGTTATCCATTTGGAAACTACACTCACTGAAAAAAGGAAAAAAAAGTCTCATTAGGTGACCAAATAGCATATATTGGTTAGAAAATATGTTGGCCTGTTAAAAAGCATCCCTACACACAGTCACACACATAGACATATATGTTAGAAATAGAAAAAAATAATTTAGAAAAATAATGGATCCTCAACATCATATCCATATTTAAGTCTTTCCTTTTATTTATTCTTGTAAAGCCTATAAATAAAGGCTCGTTTTTTCTTGTTTCGTATGGAAGAAATATATCAATAAAATTCAGTTCCTTTTGATTATCCTTTCTCTGATTATCATTTACAACATGGTATCAGAGCAGAGTTTCTCTCAAACCAGCAAGACAAAAAAAAAAAAACATTGGAATATCAAATCTCCAACCAAAAACCAAAACCCCAAAATCGTTCGACCAAATCAATCGTTCAACAAATCGTTCGACCAAACCTTTCAAATCTGTGATTTCTCTGTTTCTTCGTTGCCCCTTCTTCATAGTTTCACATCGGCCCAGATCGTCCAGATCCAAAATCAAAATCAAGTTTCGGAAAAAAGGGGTCAGAGATCCGTTCCTAACAGTCTTCGTCCTTCAGTCTTCCTTGCTCCCAACGAACCTTTCAACCCACGAAGAACAATAAAGGTTCTCTATTTTTCTCAGCAATCACACAACCATCTTCCCCCTGTCGCCGATTTCTCTCTCCGCCGCTAAGAAACCCTAATTCACTTCCAGAGAAGAAACGAACGATGTCGACTTCGTTGTCGGAAGAAGAAATCAAGAGGCTGTTCAGAATACGCAAAACGGTTATGGAGATGTTGAAGGACAGGAATTATTTGGTTGGAGATTTCGAGCTCGAGATGGATAGAAGGCAGTTTGTTTCCAAGTATGGGGAGCATATGAACCGAGAGGATCTGGTCATTAGTAAATCTATGAAGAATGATGGCTCTGAACAGATCCATGTCTTCTTCCCTGATGAAGCAAAAGTTGGAGTGAAGACAATAAAGAATTATATAATCCGTATGAAGTCAAAAAGACGAAGGGTTCCTTTTTTAAATAAAAGAAAATATTAAAAAAACAAAAAAAAAAGTACCAACGTTTCCGCTCAAAAAATCAAAGCTCAACAAAAAAAAACCCAAATCAAAACCAATGCCAAGACTCAAATGGCCAAGTTGAATTTTTCAACTCGAGGGGAAACCAAAACCCAAAATACGTTGCCATGTCGAAAGATGGTAGCCTCAAATCAAACTGAAAGTTACCATGTCGAAAGGCGGTAACTCAAATCAAACCAAAAGTTACCATGTCTAAAGGCGGTAACTCAATAGCTCAAACTACCATGTCAAGGAGACGGTAGTCAAACCAAAAACCAAACATAATCAAAACCAATCCAAGTTGAATCATGGATATCCCACAATTCAACTTGAGGGGGAGTGTTAGAAATAGAAAAAAGATAATTTAGAAAAATAATGGATCATCAACATCATATCCATATTTAAGTCTTTCCTTTTATTTATTCTTGTAAAGCCTATAAATAAAGGCTCGTTTTTTCTTGTTTTGTATGGAAGAAATATATCAATAAAATTCAGTTCCTTTTGATTATCCTTTCTCTGATTATCATTTACAACAATATATATACAAACACATACACAAATCAAGGGTTAACTTGTTAACTTATTTACGACTCGTTTAACTTATCTATTACAACTCGTTTATAACTTAAGGATGCGACTTAATATACACACCACCACTACACTTTCATCAGATTATAGACAAATGCAAGCTTCTTTTTCATGCTTGTTATCTTGACGATGGGGCCGGCACTGGAGATTCAGAAGAGGTGGCTGGAGTGTTGGATATCATTAAGGTGATGGGTCCAACATTGGGTCTTGAACTAAATATTAAGAAACCTGAGCTTTTTTGGCCTTCTTGTGATGGTAGCAAGTTTCGGGAGGGTTTATTACCTATGAACATCGGGAGGCCATTATTGGGGGTGAACCTTCTTGGTGGGGGGAGGGGTTAGTAGTGACGCAAGTTTTATTAGTGGTTAACTACTCATGCTTCGATCATGTATGGGATTGCCAAACTTTTCTTTAGCTTGGCGACATGTCAACCTGATCACATGGAACATACAACGTTATTCTTTGACAAAGGTTTGTGCGAGGCGATTGAGGAATTGGTCATTTGAGGAGGTCCTTTCTTTGGAGACTTCGAGTGGCGACTTGCTTCCTTACTTATTAGGCTTGGGGGTTTGGGTTTGTATTCGGCAGTAGAGGCTTCATTATATGCCTTTGTGGCCTTGAGGGCCTAATCTTGGGTGCTTCATGACCACATCTTATGAGACAATGGCATATGTGGTATGGATTCTAATTATGTTTATGGTTTGGCTTGTCTTCGTGATACGATTCCAAGCTTTGACTTCAACGGTTTCACTAATAAGGACACTGCCCCCTAAAGCCAAACATGCATTGGTGAGTGCTCTTTTTAGTAAAATTGTCCATGACATTGAAGTACAGTTTGCCTTGATCGTCAGACAAAAGCCGTTTTTGAGTGCTTAGTAGCACCCCATGCCCAAGATTTTCTTCTCGCTATACCTACAAATAGGTTAGGCCAGTATATGTCATTGATGGAGTATCGTACTATCCTTAAGTATTCCCTCATGATTCCTTTATTTCTGATTGATGAGATATGTCATGTTTGTCATAAGGCGTGTTTGGACTCTTTTGAGGAGCATGCGGTTCATTGTAGAGAGCTCATGAGGCTCAACTACCAACATGATTTGGTTAGGGATGTGCTTTTTGACATATTCAAACTGGCTGAGATTTCTGCTAAGAAAGAGGCACCAGTGAATTTCTTAACTGACCTGTTGAAAGGAAGATCTACCCTTATACCAGCTGACATTTTGGTCTTTGGATGGATAAGAGGAAAACACGCGTGTGTGGATCTAACAAGGTTCCCCCCTTGTGGGCTTAGGGGGTAGTTCTTTCACAATAAGTCAGACTGCTTTAAAAGCTGCTTCGGGCAAAGTGACCAAACACGAGAAAGCGTGCATTGACAACCAATACGTGTTAATCCTATTTGTTTTTTTATACTTTTGATTTCCTTACGCCAGAGGCTGTGGACCTACTTAATCGAGTTCAAAGGGTCATACATAGTAATGTTATGACCCCGATATCTATGGATGTAGTTTTTAAAAGACTTAGTTTTGCTATTCAAAAAGGGGTAGCGTCGGAGCTTATTGCCCGTTTACCTTTTAATTAGATTTTTAAAAAAAATCTACATCTACCAAAATATTGACTAGTGTTACTTCCCACTATTTTCTTCTTTTTTTACAATAACTCTACCATATATATATATAGTGGAGGGTTCAAATGAGAAGAATTTTTTTGTAAGAAGAAAAAATAAGAAGTTTCAACCAATAAGAATGCTCCATTTTACTTCATTTAATATTTGCATTTAATTTTAATATAAGGGTATATTGGTAAACTTACATAAATCATTAATTTGTATTCTTCACATTTAATAACTAATTAAATTAAATTTGTAACTCCTTTTCAAAATATATATTTTTTTCCAAATTAAAAAAACAAATTAATTTAAAGTGTAGTATAAATTACTAGTTGTGTCGGATAAATTACGAGTTGTGTAGGATATATTTCGAGGTGTGTAGGATAAATTTCGACTGTGTAAGATAAAATTCTATAAGGTGTAGGGTATATGTAGGAAAAATTTTGATATGTGTAGGTTTTGTATATTATATGTAGGATAATTAATTACTATTTGACTAATTAATTAAAGAGAGAAAAATTAATGATATGAGTTATAAATGAAATAGTATTTTACTAATATGCCCTTTCTTCTTTTTCTTCTCACATTAAATTTCTTCTCAAATGAACCTTCCCCTATATATATATATATATATATATATATATATATATATATATATATAGGGAGCCGCTAAAATGAAAACCACACCAAGTTGTAAGAACCGTAAGAACCACTTTTCACCAATCAAACTTTACCACTTATGCATTATTATTTTATACATTTAAGGGTATTTTTGTCATTTACTCGAAATATCATCTCTGTCTCTTTGTCTGCCTCATTAAAGTCTACAGACTTTTTTTTAATCACATCACAATTTTAAAATCTTATCTCCTCTCTCTCTCTCTCTCTCTCAAACTTTGTTCACCAAGTGACTTCAAAAAAAAATAACCAGATCTCGGAACATGGGGTGATGTTATGATGTTGATGGCCAGGACCAAGACCAAGCTATGCTCTGGCGGTGGAAGACGGTGGTGGGAGGTGCTTGGTCGGTGGCGAAGGACGGTGGTGGGAGGTGCTTGGTCGGCGACGGAAGACGGTGGTGGGAGGTGGTTCTTCGGAAGACGGTGGTGGGGAGGTGGTTGATGGGAGTTGGTCGGCGGCGGTGATGGAGCTTGATCTTTTCTGTCTAGGTCACTTGATTATCATCTGGGTTTCGTAATAGGGGTTAGCAATATACCCCAAAATGATGTTTTGTAGTTCCAAAGCTTGATCTGTCTTACTAGAGTTTCTTATTTCATTTTGGCAACATGCTCATAAATGAGATTTTGAAGTAAAATAGCAATGGCCCATCCAGAAACTGTTGTGTTGTCTTGCCTTATCAAATCCCGTGGTCCTCTGAGTATTTCATTAATTTCTTTCTTAGGATTTTTTGCTATATCTTCCCAAATGATTCTTAGCTCATGTTCGGGTCTTGTTCATAACATGCCTTATTGGGTTGTAAGTATTTTTGTTATGGGTGATAACATAAAGTGTAGGACTATACTATTCTGGTGGCAACAGTTCATTTTTGTAGACTGTTTATAGGTTTCGATGTCGATTGTTTTACAGGTGACCGATTGCAAGTGGTGCCGATGGTGCCCGTTGGTGCTGGTGTTTTTTTCATCTTTTTGGATTGATTTGTGTTTTTGATATTGGGGGGTTTAGATTGGCAGTGATAGTTCGAAACAATTTTCCCGACAATTTATGATGATGGCGCGGCTAAGGATAGTGGAGGGTAGGTTTTTGAACCTGCAACCCCACTTTGCAGCCTTTTAATTATCGGAAAAAATCTGAGCCAAACCCTTTTTTTTAGATACACTTTTGTTTTTTTGTTGTTGTTGGTTTTTTATATTCTTTTCCCCCGTCGATGACGATAAAAATCTATCCGAGACACCTACCGACTTTGCGATTTATGGGTGCGTTCGTCTTTGCGTAAACAAGTTTTCGTGTAAAAAGTTTTTGTGGAAAAAAAGTTCAACCGTAAACTTTTACGTAAAACGTAAAAAGTTTACCGTAAAACTTAAAACGTAAAAAGTTTTACATAAAACGTAAAAATTAAAAACATAAAAAGTTTAACGTAAAACGTAAAATGTTTTACGTAAAACGCAAAACCGAAAAAAAGTTAGCGTAAAAAACCGGGGCGTAAAACGTAAAAAACCGACGTGAAAAAGCCGGGGTTAAAAACGAGGCGTGAAAAAGCGGGGTTAAAAAACACGAGGCGTGAAAAAACGGCGCGTTAAAGGCATGTAAAAAAAACGAGACGTGAAAAAAAGAGGTGTGAAAAAGCCGGGGTTAAAAACGTAAAAAGGCATGTAAAAAACGGCGTGTTAAATGTAAAAACGTAAAAAACGTTAACGTAAAAAAACCGGCGCGTAAAACGTAAAAAACCGGCGTGTTAAACGTAAAAACGTAAAAAACGTTAACGTAAAAAACCGGCGCGTAAAACGTAAAAAAACGTTGACGTAAAATACCGGGACGTAAAATGCAAAAAAACCGGCGTGTAAAACGTAAATAACGTTAACATAAAAAACCGGCGCGTAAAACGTAAAACACGTTAACATAAAAAACCGGTGCGTAAAACGCAAAAAAACGTTGACGTAAAAACCGGGACGTAAAACGCAAAAAACCGGCGCGTAAAACGTAAATAATGTTAACGTAAAAAATCGGGACGTAAAACGCAAAAAACCAGCGCGTAAAACGTAAATAACGTTAACGTAAAAAACCGGGGCGTAAAACACAAAAACAGCGCGTTGAAAAAACGACGCGTGAAAAAGCCGGGCGAAAAAACGGCGCGTCAAAAAACGAGGCGTGAAAAGGCCGGGCGTAAAAATCTTAAAAATTAAAAAAATTATAATAAAAATTTGATTTCAAAAAATTGTTTTACAAAAAAATCTGTTTATAAATAAAAAATAATTAAGTCAAAAAACTAATTAATGAATAGGACAAAAAATGTAATTTAAAATTAATATATATAAAAAGACAAAATAGAGTGATTTTACTTAAATACCCTTTTGGATTATAATATTAAAGACATAATAAGACAGAAAGCTTTTAATATTAATATTATCTACTTTTAATCACATCCATCCATTTAGTTGATCTAAGGGCCAGAAAGTGGTTCTCATGGTTCTTACAACTAGAGGTGGTTTTCATTTTAGCGATTCCCTATATATATATATATATATGGAACTATGGATATGTTGAAAATAGGGGTGCAAACGAGCCGAGCCGAGCCCAAGTTTGACCAGGCTCGAGTTCGGTTAACTCTATGTGAGCTCGGGCTCGAGCTCGGCTCGTTTGTATTTTCTCAAGCTCGAGCTCGGCTCAGGCTCGGCTCATTTATTATATATTAATTAATATATTAAATAAAAATAATATAAATATTATACTTTTTAGGCTCGTGAGCTCGATAAGTGAAGCTCGGGCTCGAGCTCGTTTACTAAATAAGTTTTTTTTTAGGTTCGAGGTAGGCTTGTAAACAAGTTTGAATAAGCTCGGCTCGACTCGACTCGTTTACACTAAGGCTCGATAAGGCTCGACGAGCCTAACGAGCTTCACATGCGAGGCTCGAGCTCGGGCTCGATAAACAGACGAGCTTTATTTTAGGTTCAAGCTCGGCTCGGGCTCGATAAAGCTCAGCTCATTTCGAGCTTTTTCTCGAGCCGATCTCGAGTAGCTCGCGAGCCGCTCAACTCGTTTGCACCCCTAGTTGAAAACGCTTTTGAGTTGAAAGAAATCATTAGAACCTTATATGATGTTTTTTTTTTGTTCGTATTTTTATATGTAACTATTTTTTACGGAAAATAAAAAAAAAAACTGGTATGAGTGATTACATAAGTGTAAACTTAAAAAACGTTTACGTAATTTTGACGGATTTTTAATTACGTAACTTTATTCACACTTATGTAAACCCAAGAGACAAAAGTGTCAAAATTCGCATGCAGGTTTTTTTTTACATCTCAAAGTTAGTCATAAATATAGGTTTTGGGATTTTTTTTAACTCTTGTGTGAGGTAGGAATTCTCACGGTTCTCATAGCTCGGGGGAGTTTTTATTTTATCATGATCCGATATATACTAGGTTAGAAACTTGTGTATTACACGAGGTTGGATTAACGAAATATTAAATAGTTATAAATAAGAAAAAAAATAGAGGAAATAATTTGCCATTCATTAAATGAAGATGGATATGATCGGGTGGTTCCGCTGGTGGCACGATTATACTCCGGTGATCCAAATTTGCCGTTCAAAAAAATTGAGAAAACAAAATATCAAATTAATAAAAGAGGAATGAGAAAATTATAAATTAATACGAAAGAGAAGTGATAAAATTATTATTTAATAGGAGAGCCACTAATAAGGAGGAAACACTAGAAAGTTACACATGTCCTTAAAGATTTCTGTTAATTATATATATATATATATATATATATATATATATATATATATATATATATATATATATATATATATATATATATATATATATATGTTAAGCACCTGTTTTGTTTATTCTTAGTAAAGTACTTACTATTATAATTGTTGCAGCTTGTAGAAATTTCATTGGGCATTCTTTGATACTTATGGGTGAAATTGGTGGTAATGATTACAATCTTCCATTAATCCGGGGAAGATCCATTGATTATGTCCAATCATACGTTCCTCTTGTTATTGATTCCATCGTCTCCACAATCAATGTAAGTAGCCGCTCAAATATCACAACACATGTTTTATACAATGTAATATAATATATGAATTATCACTACCAAAATTCACGTGCCAACAAAGGATGTTTCCTTTGGTCATTGACAAGAGTAGACGGGTCTGTTAATCATCTAGTCAACCAAGTTTTATTAATAAGGATATACAATGTCGCCGTTTTAATAGTATGATCCCCAAAATATCTTCGATAAAATAGTCAAGGTGAATTTAAGAAAACTTATAGTGTGACCCTTTACTTGACAAGGTTTGCAAGTGATAGTCGTGCCGGTTTATTTATTAAAATATGATTTGATTTACAGTGACTTGAATATAATAGTTATAAATACAGGAGTTGATTAAGATGGGGGCTCAAACTCTAGTTGTTCCAGGAAACTTTCCAATTGGATGCTTTCCCTCATATTTGACAACGGGTGTGTCAGGTGTATCTAATAACGAAGGTTATGATCCTATAACAGGTTGTCTCACCAAGTTAAATGAGTTCAGCGAATATCATAACAAAATGTTGCAAACAAAACTAAATCAGATTCGAGAGCTTAATCCTAATGTCGTTGTTATCTATGCGGACTACTACAATGCTCTAATGCAAATATACTATTCTCCTGATGAATATGGTATGTAACATGTTATAAAGTCAAGTATATTTAATATGGTAACACAAAAATCTAGCATTTCAAAATGGTCTAATTGCAGGATTCACAAACGGGGCTTTGAAGGCGTGTTGTGGAGGTGGAGGGCCGTATAATTACAACGCATCCATAAGATGTGGAGATGCATCCACGATATTGTGTGATGAACCAGATAAATATGTCAGCTGGGATGGGGTTCACTTAACAGAAGCGGCATACAAACTGATTTTCAAGAGTTTATTTCAAGGACAATACACTACGCCTGAATTTTATTCCTTGTGTCCTAGAACATCAACATCTAAAGGGACAGTCATATCATCGAGTTCTATATAACCAATGCAAGCTTAAATACATATATTCTTGTGATGACACGTGGCACATGCTCTATTTCACACGAAGGGGTATTATTGTCATTTGTGTATTTCTTTTTATATTCTGTAAGACCTCAATCATGGCGTTTTTATATTCTACTGAACAGTATTTGCTAAATAACGTTTATATTTACTGACTATGATTCCTATGGCCATTTTTCTTATCGTATATATACCTAGATGTTTTAAATTTCCTCTTCCATATGCCCTAACCGATTATGTTTTCTAGTTTGTTGAAAGATGTTGTATTTGTCGTTTAGCGAAGATTCGTCACAAACATTACATTATTGGTGTTTATCAAAGCTTTTTGATGAGTATTTGGCGTTTTATTGTTTTTTTTTACTATAATACATGAGGATGAAAAAGGGCAATGTTTTCTGTAATGATGTTTTTTTGTGTGAGAGAAAACATAGCAGAGGATGAAAACATTACAATAGAAAAATGAATAGAAAGAGAAAGAGAACAAACTAAAATTTCATCTGATGGTATTAGGGTATTAGGGTTTATGGTATTACAGTAGAAACTAAAATGAAAACATTATAATGATGTTTTTTTTTACTATAATACATGAGGATGAAAACATTACAACAGAAAAACAAATAGAAAGAGAACAAACTAAAATTTCATCCAATGGTATTACATAGGAGATGTAACCATCAGTTCCCTCTTCTTCCTCATTAGTCTTAGCATCTTCATCTTGTCACGGTTGGCGTTTAACACCATCAACTTGTGGAGCCTACCTTGCATTCTCGCTTCAATAAAAACACAATAATGTTTCTTATAGCATTTGAAGCTTTTAAATTATAGAGTTGGTGAAGGAAGTTAAGCTTTTAAATAATATTTTCACTTTATGCCCTCTCTGGTGAACACTTGCTCAATTGGTATTTGGTCATACATTGCAGCGGATTGTTCACACCCTTTTGTTACAATTTATTTTTCTGTTTTTTCTACTTCTTCCATGAAAACATCACTAAATTGTGTCTTAGTCACAGGCATTTGGATGTCTTGTGATGTTTTATCAAATGCAGTCACAGTTCTGTTACCCAGGTCTGTCAAGAAAGCTTCATTGTATTGTGTTTCTGTCGGTTCAGTGATAGAGTTTTGAATCTTATTTTGGATATTCATTGGCGGTTGATCAATTACATGCATCCTTTGTAGGTTTTCAGTAGGTTGCATGTGCCTATTCAAAGCTTTAAGCATTGTTTCCACCATCTTTGGGCAACCAACATCCCTTTTCAAATCAACCATCATTTTAGATCTTCTACCAGTAGTTGCAAAACCTCATTCACATTGCTTTTTAATATTCTTTCACCATTATACCTTACAATCTCATATTGTAGTATTTTTTATCGTAATCCTAGTTTTCTATTTCTTTACCATCCACGTCATCTTCCATGGCGTTTTCATCTCCCCGTTAATAATTTACACAATCATTGTCTATGCCTTCACCTTCAACATCAACCTCACCTTCACCTTCACCTTCACATTCTCCTTCTCCTTCTCCTTCAATTTCTCCTTTACCTTCACTTTCACCTTGAGCTTCACCATGAATGCCTTTTGTCTAGTTCATTCATGGCATTTTGGTCACCATCTTCTCTACTTCTTATGCATGCACATCTTATTTAACCTCTTCTTCACCAATAATGAGTTTGTCACCCATGGAGTTTTCATTCCTTTGTGTTTCAACTATATCCCTTTATGTGTCTGAGTTTTCTCTTCTTTGATCCATATAAGATTATAAATAATATCTTAATTTACAAATTCGATGAAATAAATTTAGAACTTGAGAAGAAAGAAAAAATGGTTTTCTTAGAATGAGAACCACCCCGAGTTGTAAGAACCGCGAGAACCACACCATCCGGGTCGCCGTTTACCATGATTTTTTTTTACAACTAGATATGTAAATTATAAACACATCCATAAAAAAAAAAATTAAACGCCCCCCCCCCCCGAGGGGGTAGTTTTTTACACCACAAGTTTGGTGAAAAAAAAAAGAAAAAAGAAAAAAAAATAAAAACACCAAACTTGTGGTGTAAAAAACTACCCCCTCGGGGGGGGGGGGCATTTAAATTTTTTTTTTACGGATGTGTTTATAATTTACACATCTAGTTGTAAAAAAAAATCGTGGTAAACGGCGACCCGGATGGTGTGGTTCTCGCGGTTCTTACAACTCGGGGTGGTTCTCATTCTAGCAGCCCCCTATATATATATATATATATATATTATAATTTATAAGATTTATTTATCAATTAAAGGATTTAATTTATAAATTGATATTAATTCTTTTAAGATTGTTTACTTAATTAAATAAATAACTTAACCCATTTTTAAAAGAAGAATTTCCGATTAATATTCCTGAAAACTTAGTCAAAACATTTTATGTATTAAATGTATAAAATCGCTCGGAGTCTGGGAGAAACATTCGATTTGTCTCCCCGCCAGAAGGCGGTGATTGAGTGCTTGAAAGGCCCCCATGCGCAAGATTTTTTGACTGTTATCCCGATCGAGGGGCTGGGGCAATGCATGTCGGCTGTTGAGTATAGGGCTATCCTCAAATACCGGCTGATGATCCCTATGTATTCAGAAGATGAAACCTGCCCAATTTGCCGTAAAACCTGCATGGATAAATACGGGGAGCATGCTATTCATTGTAAGGAGCTCCCTGGTTTCAAATATCGGAACGACTGGGTGAGAGATGTTTTGGGGGACATCTTGAGAAGAGCGGGGATTTCTGCCAAGAAGGAGGCCCCTGTGAATTTCCTTACAGATCCGATGGAAGGGAGATCTACATTGAGACCAGCGGATCTGCTTGTCTTTGGCTGGGCGGGAGGGAAACATGCTTGTGTGGATCTCATAGGAGTCTCCCCCTTAGCTGGTTTAAGGGAAAGCGGGTTTGTAGCAGGACAGGCTATAAGGAAAGCGGAATCTAAAAAGGTGGATAAACACGCTAAAGCATGTGCTGATAACCAACATGCATTTGTCCCCTTCGCCTTCGACACCTTTGGCTCCCTAGCTCCAGAAGCTATACGTTTGTTGACTAGGGTCCAAAAGGTTGTCCACAGCAGCTGCTCATCAACAGGGGGGCAGGGGTTTGTCTTTAATAGGCTAGGGTTTGCTATTCCGAAAGGGGTAGCGGCGCAGCTTGTTGCTCGCTTACCTGCTATATTGATGTAACTCGGCCAGTATTTCAATAATTATAAATTTATATCATGTATAAAACTAATTTGAAATTAACTGATTTGAAAAAATAACATGAAAACTGAACAACCCGGGCTCGAATGTGAGATCTTGACCGGGTCAAGAGTTTAACGCGCATTAGACTAAGGGGTTGTTTGACAACTTCTAAATGGGTAAGTGCTCAACCAGTAAGATTACGTATGAACCATTAAGTGTTTCATTAAGAACTAGCATAATGGTTAATCATTCAGAGGCAAACGTCTGACCAATTCAGAAAAGAGGTCTTAACCATTCAGACTTATAGACTGTTTGGTAACATCTGAATGGGTAAGTGTTGAATCAGTAAAAAGGTCTGAACCATTAAGTGTTCAACTAGTAGGAGGTCCAAACATTATGAGCCAGTATAATGGTTAACCATTCAAAAACAAATGTCTGACCAATTTAGATAAGAAGTCTTAACAATTCAGACTCAGTATAATATTTAACCATTCAGAGACAAATGTCTGAGCCATTCAAACATCTGCTCGCGAAATGTAACACCCCGTTTTGTAGAAAAAAATAAAAATATATATATTTCATATATTTCAAACGAGTAAGTAATGAGTAAGATGGTCATTTAAAATGTGAGATATCTAGATGAGTATTTAGTAATACAAGAGACCATATAATAATAATAATAATAATAATAATAATAATAATAATAACAACAACAATAATAATAAAATATATTATTTTTGTCCTTACTCCGTTTTTTAACGAAACTTAGGTTAAAATGTAGATAAAAATGAGCTTGTCCTAGTGGCATATTCATCGTTTTATAAAACGTTACAGCTTGAAAGTTATACAAGAAAAACGAATGAAGTAGCTGAATTAATATATATAAGCAAGCAGGTCAAGCAGGCAAGCACGTCAATGAATCCCACATGGACGCAAAGATCGTTTGAGGTGCTTGCTTGCTTCCTTATAAATAAAAGTCCTAGTTGTTTTTTAGAGTATCAGTTTTTAACAGAAACGCTCTAGTATGAAGAGAATCCCGAGCATACAATACGCCGTTGGGTGTTATTAATAGTCGTTTTTGGAGCACGAGAGCAGGGGTAGGGAAACTCTACATCAACATGCCGTAGATAGTTTTAAGGCATCTCCTTGTTTAAGTTTATGTTTATTATTTATTTTTAGTAGTTAATCTTAGTATTATTATTAGTAGTAGTAATATATTATTAGTAGTAGTGTTAGTATTACTTTTAGGTACCAAGGATTATTGTCGGGGCGGGTATTGGGTAGCCTAGCCTTAGTTAGGCATGGACTGATCACCTATGCTTAAACAAGGGATCGTTAACCAATATCCAACCATGATAATAACTAGTTAGGTGTAACGTTACCTAAGTTAGGATTATGTAAATTGTGTCAGGACCCTGAGGTAGTACTGGATTATACTACTCCCTCCGTCCCATTAAATGTGTCTTATTTTGAATTTTCAAAGTCTTAATTTATAAACTTTGACTTTAATTATATATTTTTTGTGTTATATAAAACTTAATGAAAATTAACCCGATAAAAACACTTGTAAAACACACTCAAATCATATAACTTTCATCAAGTATTATCTAACACAAACAAAATTATTTAAGGTCAAAGTTTATAAATAAAGACTTTGAAAATTCAAAATTTGACACTTTTAATGGGACGGAGGTAGTAGTAATTACTATCAATTGTTACGCAACTAGCAAGATGTGAGTTTTATGAATGTTTTCCAAACGTGAACATGCTTGTCCTAAACTGTAATAATATGACATGACTGTTTTACGCATGTATATAACCTCAACATGACATACACTTGATATTTGTGGTCCCTTATACGTGCCGCTACGGCGGGATTTGTCGGTGCCACACCCGTTGTGTAGTGGGCATTAACTGTATGGTTATGTAAGTTACGTGGTAACGTTGGGTTATGATGACATGGGCGGGTACAAGTCATAATTAATTGATGTGATTTATAACCTGTGTATATTCATAAACTCACTAGTAATAGCTGACATCTTTTAAGCATGTGTCACAGGTAATGACGGTTAATTATGTGCGTGCTGCTAATCTTGGATATGTGTGGCTAGTAGAATAAAGTATCCAAGACTTGTTTATCTAGTGGAAATTTTGTATGAACGGCTACGAATAATTGACCCAACTTTGTACTTTTAAGTTTACAACGTTTGTACCTTACAGGTTGTTGTATTAATAAAATAAGTGTTTTCTTATAAGTTGGTATCAATTGTGTATGATGCATCATTATCTGGGTGTGGTGCCACAGTTGGTATCAGAGCCAAAGGTTTTAGCGAATTAGGTATTCGGTAGGAATATCTAGGCTTCTACCTTGGAGATGACGACTGTCTAAAAAGGTAAGTTATATACTTATAGAGGTAGTTTTCAGATAAGGATGCTAGGCGAGGCATAAGACCTGAATTTGTATGTAAGCTTACTTTAGCTGACTCCGATACACAAGTAATAAATGAACCCGAGTACGAATCTACTTAGGGTGCAGAGTCACTAGGATATACTGACAATTACAACTTAAGTACCCTCATTTAGCTATCACTCTATAACCACCAATTTCAGCAACAATTACCCATACCTCCCGTTCCCTCACTTGTCACGAAACTTAGCAAGGGTATAACTAAGGCATATCCCACATCCAAAGAGGAAGTAGATTCCAACGAACCATCTAAGCCTCCAATCTATACCATCCTGTATCAAGATTCCCATCGCCATTGGAACCTAAACCCTTCCACAACGTGCCTATAAACCTATGTAGTCCCTATAACTATACGCAGTCCTTGTAAAACGCTAGGTTTACAAGGAGAAACCTGAAATAATAAGAGCCATGCGAGTTAGAGTAGTTAAGTTAGAGGCTTTGAACTAGAGGTTAACAAATCTAGAAGCTCAGATCATAATGCTCACATAATACTCTAGCAAGAACTAGAACATGATACTCACATAATACTCTAGCATGAACTAGATTTGGCTCGAAACTGGGAAAGGGCAACACAATTCTATTTATGTGGGCTATATTGGACAACGTGTTATAATATGTGTATCATGTGAACTTATTATTGTAACTACTTGTTAATGAATACAATGTTGAAGTTGTATTTTCTTGAAATTATAGAAAATTATCGACATAACTCACTATGTACTAGAATGACTATGACTTTTACATTAGGACTTCACTACTTCAGTTTTTCTAAGAATACTTAAGTTTGAATAATGGAACTCTTAGACTTGACTACTAGGATTACAAGTATTTAAGTAATAATGGGACTTTAGATAAGTTACTAAGAATATTGTTGTAAGACATTGTAACTAGGTTACGTTCCACTAAGAAGAATGATAGTTAAATCTTTGATATGCGACCAATGTAAACGTATCTTAAACATCAATACAAGTATGTACAAAATAATAACTAAACTAAGAACATGTGTTGTAGTGTATGACGAGCCCATGAACTAAAAAATTGTGGCTAAACTAAGAACATATTGTTGAGTATGACGTGGTCATGTATTTAAAACATGGTTACTATGGGTATGACGTAGCTAAACCATGATGACCAAAGTAAGAGCACATTTTGCGGTATGTGACGTGGTGGTATTCTTGAAACATAATAACTAAAATGAGAACATATGTTATTGTGTATAATGAGGTCATTCGAAATAAAAAAATCATATTTGTACTAACTAATATAAGATATCAGGAAAACACTATATGTGAAAATCGAACACTCTGTTAATAATAGAAACAAGGATACTTCTAGAACCAAAACTTCATTCTTAAATGTCCGGACACAGGAAAGCGCATAAGTACAGTTAAACTATGAAGCAATTCAGATAATAACCCTCGAAATAGCCAATATAATGGATGCCACTCAACCAAGGACTAACCCGGAGAACCAGAGAATAAACTAGAGGAAATTTTTCGTCATTTATGATTAAGTTTTTGATAAAGAAGCTGGGAAAAAGAAAGGTTGTACTTAGGAGTTAAGCATGTTTTGTAACCCTCCAACCGTTGATGTAATATACATATATATATATATATATACACACATATATATATCCTTAATAATAGAAATAACAATAAAAAAAATCTATATGTTTTACTTATGCATGTGTTGTACGTAAATGAAAAAAAAATATATATACGTTTATAATAATAAAAGGAAGCATAATAAAAGTACACATATTTCGGCAAAGAGTTCTTATCTCCTGACTCCTGACTCCTGACTCCTGTTGAGATGGATTACTGTGTGTGCGCCTACACGCACCATCTCGGCGCATGGATTATAGCCATGCATGCCTCTGTTTAGGTTCGTGGGTGCTTCTATATTACGTGACTTGTTTTATTGCTATATGTTGTCACGTATGTCTTGTCTCTGTTATGATATGTTTATATGTTTATATGCATCTGGTTATGTTCAGTATCTGTTATCTGTTCAGTATAAGTTTTGGGATTCAAGTTATATAAGTATCTGTTTCAGTGCCAAAATCTAGACTTGTTTAACGTCAGTACCGTTCATGTTTCTGTCCGCATGTCTTTCTTACTTTTACGGTTGATTTATCCGTTACTGGGCAACTTTTTGGCTCAGCCGTATTTTCTTTTTGGTGTTGGTCTTATGTGTTTTCAGGTAATCAAGGGAAACAGGGATGAGTGAGAGGAAAATGAAGTTTAAGGAGTTTTTGAAATTTCAGTGTTTATTTATTTTCAGTAATTGAATAATATAAGACTTAGGTTTTCTGGTGGATTCGAGACTTTTGTTTCTTGGTTTCTATCGTTTATTGAAACTCTTTGGTTTTTGATATCTGTAACAGTGACATGCCAGCCCGTTCTAGGTTGGGGTGTTACAGTTATGGTATCAGAGCCCAGGCTCTTTCTTGTAGAAAACTTAAACAATAAAAAAAAAATTAAACACGTGAGTTAATGGGTAGACGTCGGGTTAGGATTCCATCCGTGTCGTCTTCCGCATACTATGAAACTTTCCTCTTTTCATACGTATCTTCTTTTCAGATGCCTCCTCGAAGAAATGTGAACAACAACGACGTCCCTTTGGAAACTCTGATTGCTAATGCTGTCAATACTGCTATTGCGGGTTTAGTTCCCAACCTTCTACAACAGCTGCAGCAGAATAACAACAATGTACAGCAACCACCAGGGGGAAACAACAATGGTAACAATAATGCTCCTGTTACTATCCTTGATTGGCTTGAGCGCTTCAGAAAGGAAAAGCCAAAATCGTTTAGCACCGCTGCTACACCAGTTGAGGCGGAAAACTGGATTGCTCATATTGAGAAGTTGTTCGAAGTGATGGGCGTGGGTGATGCATTCAAAGTTAGGCTTGCTAGTTATAAACTGGAGGACGATGCTCATAGGTGGTGGAAGACTTTGAAAGAAGCTCGTGGAGGAGATCAGTATGCAGCAACACTTCCTTGGGCTGAATTTCGCACTTTGTTCTATCAGCAGTACTTCACTGACGCTGATAGGAGTGAATATCTGAGAGAGTATGCTTCTATCAGGCAGGGGGATGACGAGCCTATTATGGAGTTCAAAGCTCGTTTTAGCCGTTTGGTTAATTTTCTGGGCCCAGCAGCAGGTACACCACAGCAGCAGACTGAGAATTTCAAATGGGCTTTATGCGATCAAGATAGGAAGTTCATCCTGAATCTTCGTTTCACTGATATTACTGAGGTAGTCGATGCTGTCAAGAATTTGAATAATGAGAAGAGGCAGCGTGAGAAGAAATCGGATGGTGATCGCAAACGCTCTAGGGAGAACGACCGGGATAAATCCGATAATCATGGTGGCAATGAGCAATCCCAAGACCATGAGGACCGTTCTGATAGGTATTACTACAATAAGTCGTGAAGTGGAAGAAACCGTTATGAGAATCGTAGGCCTGCACAGAATCAGACGCAACAGAGCGAGGCCCCTGGAGCACAACCACATAATCAACAAAATCCGAATCAGAATCGTGCTGAGATCCCTCCTTGTACTCATTGTGGGAAACGTCATGGTGGTGCATGTCGCCTTGCTGAAGGTCGTTGTTTCAGATGTGGAGATGATAACCACTTGATTAAGGATTGCCCTCGGCCTGAGAAGCGAGCTAATACTGGTGCAGCTAATGTCCCAGGTACACTTTCCGGTTATGTGCAATTGGTGTAGGTGTTGCGTATGCTCTTGATATTGATGTGACATATTTTTTAGTATCGCTTTTATTTGCTAAGTGTTTGAAGTCCTTATTCACTGCTTTAGATTATTTTCTAGTTATATCTGCTCCTTTTAGAGATTCCGTTTATTTGTCGTCTCAGAAATTCCGTACCTTAGTATGTATGATGTCTAATAATTTGCCATATGTAAAGTCTATCCCGTGTCCGTTATGTGTGAAACGTCTATATTCGTACTTAGCAATTTTGAGGACAAAATTTTTTTTTAGGGGGGTAGAGTTGTAATATACATATATATATATATATACACACATATATATATCCTTAATAATAGAAATAACAATAAAAAAAAATCTATATGTTTTACTTATGCATGTGTTGTACGTAAATGAAAAAAAATATATATACGTTTATAATAATAAAAGGAAGCATAATAAAAGTACACATATTTCGGCAAAGAGTTCTTATCTCCTGACTCCTGACTCCTGACTCCTGTTGAGATGGATTACTGTGTGTGCGCCTACACGCACCATCTCGGCGCATGGATTATAGCCATGCATGCCTCTGTTTAGGTTCGTGGGTGCTTCTATATTACGTGACTTGTTTTATTGCTATATGTTGTCACGTATGTCTTGTCTCTGTTATGATATGTTTATATGTTTATATGCATCTGGTTATGTTCAGTATCTGTTATCTGTTCAGTATAAGTTTTGGGATTCAAGTTATATAAGTATCTGTTTCAGTGCCAAAATCTAGACTTGTTTAACGTCAGTACCGTTCATGTTTCTGTCCGCATGTCTTTCTTACTTTTACGGTTGATTTATCCGTTACTGGGCAACTTTTTGGCTCAGCCGTATTTTCTTTTTGGTGTTGGTCTTATGTGTTTTCAGGTAATCAAGGGAAACAGGGATGAGTGAGAGGAAAATGAAGTTTAAGGAGTTTTTGAAATTTCAGTGTTTATTTATTTTCAGTAATTGAATAATATAAGACTTAGGTTTTCTGGTGGATTCGAGACTTTTGTTTCTTGGTTTCTATCGTTTATTGAAACTCTTTGGTTTTTGATATCTGTAACAGTGACATGCCAGCCCGTTCTAGGTTGGGGTGTTACAGTTGATGTCAATATAGGAGTTATATAGACACACGAGTTGTTAAGTCCAATAGAATATGTCATAGACATATGCGACTGCGCGAAAAGCAATAAAGTTCAATTCATAGTGCATTGATTGCAATCAAAAGCACTTCATTATTAGAATAGTATCCTAGGTACCAAAGAAAAAGACATCGCCAAGCAAATGAGTTGGGAAGAATTCACCCAAGAATGTCCTAAGAAATTATGTCTCCTAAGTAAGAGATAGAACAACTAGAAATAAAATTCTTCAAATTAGAATTAAGGAAATCAGATAAACAGAGAATTTGTCATAAAGTCTATGAAACAACTTGGTTAGTCCCTCGCGTGATGGTAACAGGGAAACGCATAATGAATCATGTCATGTGGGATTTATTATTAGAAATCTAAACGTTCATTTAAGCTAGAGCCCCTAATATTTCTCTGATTCATGGAAATTGGTTTGAATACAAGCTTAGTGTCAACCATATGTAAACCCTATTTAAATTAAGAATCCTAGAATTTAGCCATACCTTTATAGGTAAATGACCAATGGGTGTCAAAAGGAGATATATGAAATCACTCAGAATCGTACGATAAGCTTGAACAACAACCTGGTACCTATAGACTTGATGCCTAAGAAATTGGAAGAATTTAATGTAGTCACATAAATGGATTACTTACCTCTCTATTAAGCAGAAATCGTGTGCACCAGAAAGATACCACGACTTATATTGCTTCACAACAAGAAACTAGTCATATCTAGAAATGAATGGAACATATGAAGAACATCATGGTAACCCAAGCCCGCAAGCTCGAATTCCTTGTTAAGAAGAAAAACATGAGATGTGTATGTGAAATTATTATAGAGAGTTGAATACGGTCATTATGATTTCTTAGTGATGCCATTAACATAAGAAAAACACACCTATAACATTCATGGATCTCAACTTAGGCAAACGTAGTCGTAGATGCATTCAGTAGAAAAGAACCAGTGAAAACCTATGGATCTAGAACAGGTGGATTATAAGATTTAAGAAATGATTATAGTGGCCGAAAATGAAACTTTGTAGAATGGATTATTGGTGACAGGAAATGAAAAAAAAATTCTCTTGCAAGGCATGTAGAAAAATACTATACCTGCATAAGAGATAATGTACAACATCAGAAGCCATCTGGCTACCTACAACAACCTGAAATTGAAGAATGTAGATAAAATGAAGTAACAATGGGCTTCATACTAACTCCCAAGATCGAGTCATGGACACAATGCTATATTGGTGATAGTAAATAGGTTTACTAAATCAGCATACTGTGACACTTCAGGTTTTCCCACACAACTATATTGTATGATACAATTATGCGGAGTTATTAAATGAAAACTTGTGTTATAATTATTGTGTATTATGTGTATTATGTGTAAGTGTGTAACAAAATTTATATGTGAAATATATGTGGAATGTGTATGTGTTTAAGTGAAGTTGAAACCTCTTGGTTTCGACCAGAGACCCCACATTTTCGAGTCGGGACTGCTGGTTCCGACACCCCTTCTTCCTAGACTAATGGGTCATACATTCATGACCTGGCCCAACATAAGAAGCCCACTCGAAACCACTCAAAACCCTAGGAGGGTGCGGCATCTTAAGAAGGGTATAAGAACCTTCATTTCAGCCGACAACATGAAATTTTGGCAGCAATCATTATCCATCAATCCCAAACATTCCATTATTCTCTCATCCTCTCTCTCTCTCTCTCTCTCTCTCCTTATCAACTTTCTCTCAATAAAAACCCTAAAAACACACCAAGTTCTCCTCTTTCCTTCTCGAATCCAACGGCAGCAGCTTAGGCCCTCAAAACAGCTTGTGTTCATCGCTCGGGAGCTTCTTTTCGCTGATTCTACACACCTCTCACTTCTGATTTCTAACCGGTTAATGCACAACCTTGTATATGATGATAATATGTGCTAAAAATGCTAACTTGATGAATGATTAAAGTATGAAATGGTGCAGATAACATAGTTTTTTGTGTCTTGTGGATTGTGTGATAAAGATGTTTACTTGCTTGGTGATGTCGATGTCAAAAGATGTTCTTCATAATGATTGTCCGTATGATAGAATAATGATGTATGCTAGAATTGGTCAATGTGGGTTGATGATGTATCTGTGTTAATATCTTGACAAGATAAAAGTAGGGTATTCATAAGATTAGAACAAAATGATGAATGCTAATGCTAGAAATCTAGATTTGATATTGCTTAGATATTATGAAAAGGGTTAAAGTAAATAAGTGTTATTCTCTGATTGTTTGATAAAAAGGATGAAACCATGTCAGGTAATACTGTGCTAAAGTTGTTTTGATGATTGAGTTTGATGTATGTTCTGTTATGTGTATAACATGAATCTGTTTTGATAGATATTAGGATGATAAAATCTGAAGAACTGTTTGAATGTTCTAAAAATATTTGAAATATGATGCATTTGATCTGATTTAGGAGTTGTACGGATAATAATACATGTTAATGGATTGTGATTGACTTATGCTGAATTGGATAGGATTCTAGAAGTTCTGACAGTGGTTGCGAGTTGAGATTTCATGGTTTCGAGTCGAGACCATTCAGATGACAACTCGAAACAAGACACCACAAATAAGAGACTCGAGACCAGCATGGTTGCAAGTCGAGACTTGCCCGGTTCCGACTCAAAGCCTGACTCGAAACCACGAGGTTTCGACTAATAGTGTACAACTCGAGACCTTCCGATTCCGACTCGAGATCCTTTTGGTTTCGACTCGGGATCTCTTGTTTCAAGTCGAGACCTCATGGTTTCGACTGATGTCTTCATATCTGGTCCTTAGCATTTTGGGCTACTGAATAATTGGGCCACACACTGTTGGGCTATTCTGGTTACTGTTCAGACTATTGGACTTAGAAATTGATCCGTATGCTTTGTTATGTGGTTCATGATGCTTACGTGAACAACTGATAGTTATGTGTATAAATGCGTGAACTATGTACATAAAAGTCTAACATACATTGATAACCATAATAGGACGTGATTGGCCAACTGTTTAAACAAGTAAATTGCCTGCCGAGCAAACCGAGGTGAGTTCACAACTTTTACTAAAAGCATGCGTTCCCGGTGGTTGGGAAATAAAATGACAAATGCTATCTCCTTGTGTGGGATACAAACAACGCTATCTCCTTGTGTGGGATACAAGTAACTTTCTCCCCTTGTGTGGGACACTCAATTATTTACTATTTATATTAGATGCAACAAGCGTACTAAACGAAACTCTATCACGAAGTCCCTACTTTCTATACCGATTAGTCGCCGGGGACTGGCGAATGGGTTATTAGTTGATAGCGTTATTTAGGTTTCACCAACCTCACACGTGCCTGGAGAGGATCGGTCGTGAATAATAGACCTCGGTAAACCGTCAATGATGATAGACATTGACAAACAGGGCGACAACAAACATGAGGTCGCTAAGTGTTTGGTATTACGCAGTTTAGTAGCTTACATATGGGGTAGCTCCCCATGGCATGATATAAATGAGTAACATAACTACTTAAACAAGTTTTATGGAATTAAAACTGGACAAACTCGTGAACTCTCCAACTTTATGTTGATACCCTACTACATGCTTTGCAGGTACACAGTGACTTAGGAGCTTACAGCTTGGGGAAGTATAGTGGTCGCCTTAACCCGTGTTGGGTTCCTTAAATAATTATGAACTATGAACTTATGTTTGACCCATTTTACTTATGCTTCCACTGTTCCCTTAAAAACACTGTTTTGAATTTAAAAACTTTTGGCTTAAACTTCAATTGTCACTAATCGTATTGGTTTGGTGAAACTATTTTACTATTACTATAATTGTTCAATATGATTGGTGGCTGGATCCTGGTCAGTCACACGCCTCATGGTGGTACTCCACATGTGGAATTTGAGAGTGTGACACATACATTCTACCTATTCGTAAGAACTTGATAAAAGGGTTTACCAAAGTGTATACTAACGAGATTAGTCTCGTGACATAGTGTGTGTGAAAACTCAAACTTTCACGATTTAATTATATGTAATTATTATTGCTTAGATAATTGTAAGTTATGAAACGCTAAGTGTTGGTTTTATAAATTCAGCCGCACACGATGTCGGGCTACACACCCTCACACTAGCCGCACACTTCATTCATTTTGTGGGCTTCTATAGGCCCAGTCTTTCTCAGCCCAAATGGAACCCAACCCACTTAAATGAAAGTGCATACATACACGTTCATGTATACATTTTGTATCTCTTTGCAAAACACAAAAGAAAACTACAAACCCTACTCTTTCCTTCCCCTTTTTGCACTGGCGGTGGCCTTCGTTCCCGGAGAATCCATCTTCCTCGTTCATACACTCTCCTCCGTAACCCGTATTCCGGTTAGTGAATATCATTGTTAGTTTGGAAGTTCCTTAATGTTATTGACTGGGAGTGTATTCGATTGATTGGTATTTTATCTAGGATTTTAATTAGAAATCATGTTTTATATGCGTAATCGTTCGGAACATGGACGTGTATGATGATGAATTCCTTGTAACCATAGACTGTTAACACAAAACATAGAAGTTGTTCATGATGATAAAATCGGTTACATAGAATGCATATGCGATAGGATTCTTTTTTATGTGTTTGAGATGATTAAGCTGTTAACGTGAAACTAAAACTACCTATGATGTTAATCAATGATCCAGTATGTTGTGTGTGCTAGGATGTTAGTCAGTTTCCGATGATATTCAGGTTTGGATCGATGGTGGAGTTTGTATGATTGCATGCTTGCATAACTGGTAGATAAGTGTGCGATTGATCCGTATGTGTGCTCATTAAAATGTTAATTTGTGATAATGATTAAATGCTTAATTGAGTTATGTGAATCATGGAATGTATTGCAAATAGTGTGGTTAGGAAGGTAACGGCTGCAATTTAGGGTTAGCATGAAATATGGAAAAATTGTTGTTTTGATCGTGTAAAGGAAAGTTTGTACCTGATGTCGTGATTTATGGCCAAACCTCAACGGATCGCACACACACACCTAGCCGCACACTCAACTGTGCGAGTCGCCCAGTGAGTGGTCGCACAGTCGAAAGTCGTACACTAATGAACTGCATGTTGTATATGTTGTTGATGCATGATCACACACTAGCATAAGGATCGCACACCTTGAGTCCAATCGCACACTACATAATTGGGCCATCCATGTTAGGTCGTATGCTACAAGCTTGGGCTGGGTAGTATAACGGACTATGTTATATCGCACACTTGGGGGTATTGGTTGCACACCAGGATGTGGACCGTACACTATGATTGGGCTTTGTATGAATGGGCTATGCTTTTCTTTTGAACGGGTTACATGTAAATGAGCCGCACACTAACTTATTTGAACCGCATACTTGTATGGGTGATGAATTAACTGTTATGTGTTCTGTGAAATGTCACACCCCGATTTCCAGTGGGCCCGGATGGGTACAATCGTGACGGTTGGATTAACAGTTATCACAATATATTAATATGCAGCGGAAGTATTGGATTAAAAATTATTAAAATAAATCTTGAATGTATAAAGTATTACATGCGTTCGATATAAGCCCACATGCAGGATCCAAATAAACAGAGCTTTAGACATCATAGGCCTTAAGCTTCAGGAGTGCAAATTCCTTAGCCTTCATTCTAGCCGACCCGTAATCCCAGCTTATAATAAGTTTCGGTACCTGCTGTTCAACCTTTTGAAAATACGTCAGCCAAAGCTGGTAAATGCAATTAACTGACTCATTTGGAAAAAGAGTTTTTCAAAAAGAGTTTTATACGTATAGGAAACACGTAGGTAATCTTTTAAATATATTTTGGGATTCTTCTTGTTACGAGATTATATACTTGATTGGCCCATTGGGTTATCCGGACACGGTATCAATAACCCCCAATTACAATAATTATCAAGTAAACAGATTAAACCGTATTCATACGCTTTTGCGCAATCATAGGTGACTTACTTATGTAATAACCGTCCCAAGAGGCATATTTGCCATCCCAAGTTTACACTAAAATAAGTCAAGAGTATTTACCTTTTTGCTAGCTTCCAATCAATAAGACTATATTTGGCGAAAAGCCGCAAGTCTAAGTATTATTGACCCAAGTCCGATTATCTGGGGGTACTATGGTAAGTGGTCCTATGGACCAAAGAAAACTCAAAGGAAGTCCCAATTACTCAAGGTCCTCCATGGAAGAGTTGTAGAGAGAAAGAATGGAAAAAAGTGTAAGGAATTATGATGATGAACACCTTTATTTATAGTTTTTGGAAATGAATAGGATCTAGACAAGTGTTAAGGGAACTCATTAGATCATTACAAGTGTAATACTAGGTTTAAAAACCAACTAACAAGTCCCTAGTATTGGTAAAAATGGTTTAGATTAGGAGTGGGCTTCAAGTAAATAATAAATAATAATAATAATAATAATAATAATAATAACAATAATAATAATAATAACAATAATAATAATAATATGCCCATCGTGACCAATATTAGGCACACCCGGGAGTATGAGCGAGCATCACGGAGTTCCGGGTTCGTTAAAAGGTCACCCAGAGGTAAGAATTAACATGTTGACACTTTTAACCCTTTTTAACGCACAAACTTGTGCGTATTATCGTTTAATGGCATCAAAGCCCTAAACGGCCAATATTAGGTATTCCCAAGAGATTATCAACTATCATAACGTTTTGGATTTGTTAAAAGGTCACTCAGAGGTAAGAATTAACATGTTGACGCTTTTAATCCTTCGACGCGCAAACTTTTGAGTTTATCGCAAACGGTTTTGATTATCCAACTAGTGGCTTAATATGAGAACATGAATATCGTATAATGTCACTCAAAGGCTTAGTTCAAGCATGTTGACACTTTCAGTCCTTTCGTATTCAAAGTTTTAACTGTTTGGCAAAAGTAGTCCTTCCTAGTCAACGTTTGACAAAACTAGGATTAGGGACACGTGTCGATACATTATTGGACACGATTTTACGAGGTGTTACATCCTCACCCCCTTAAAAGAAATCTCGACCTCGAGATTTGTTCGGAGTAATACAATCCATTCCGTATCATAGTAGGTTTCAACCTCTCAAGAGTATCCTGGGCCACAAAGGGAATCCCATTCACGTTTATGAGGTAACTTGGAACTTTCAAATTCCATGGTCCATAATGGACAAGGTTTTTCAATAAACCTTAAAGCTCACGTTTAATTGTCATGGCAATGCATAACGAGTTCTTATCAGCTTAAGCATTTCGCTGAAATTTCCAAATATAAATATATATATATATATATATAATATCATAACCCGATACTTTAGACAACGGTATTCCATAAGGAGACTCGATGTTGTCGTTTATATATCTCAGCTTGTCGGAATTATAAATTTTTCCTTAATTAACAAGAAGCGTCGACCTAGCAAGTTTGTCGACCATAATTTTTACGTCGCGTCATTCCGCGATTCATTTTAGGTAACTGGAAGATTAGATCCGTTGTTACTAATTCCCAATTCTATGTGTGATTTTCTAGTTCAATGCAGACCATAAATGATCTACGATGTTCGACTCACTTGCGCACATTCTAAGCATTAAGCTTCCTAGGTGGCTATGGACTTCTCATGTCCATCCACACAAAGGTCTTCAACATTCGATTTCAATCCGTCAGAATTTACTTGTGTCATGTGGATGACACATCCTCCAATCAATCACTTGGATACCTTAAGCATAAAAGCTTCCTCGATAATCCATGATGTTTGTTCTTCACGAATGGTGAGTATATCACCATATAGGGATTTTAAATTTCGATAAGTTTCTTACTGCAGACAAAGCGCATTTGGCTTTTGGACTAACCAATCCATGTCTAAGAACATATCAAATCCCGTAGGATTTATAGATAAGAAATTATCAAGGGCAAATTGATTCTTGAAGGATATATCATATCTGAAACCATTTAGATTGGCCACTTGATTTTTAAACAATATTTAAGTCTTGAAAAGGCATAATTAATTTTTTTATTAAATTTACATTTAATGAGGCTTTAACTGGTGTCAGAGTTCATAACAAATTTCGAATAAATAAAACATTTACAAGAAACAGATACGTAAAGATATGTCTTGACCTGCTTCTGTTGTAGCAGATTGGAAGGCTCAAACATTGCCTTTCTTGCCATCAATGGCCTTGTTCTTCCCGTCAGTCGCCCTCTTTGGGTAGCGGGTCTTTATATGCCCTTTTTCGCCACATCCATAGCAGGTGGCGTTTTTCAAGTCTTTGCATTCATGAGACTTGTGGTCCATCTCTTTACAGATGCCACAACCCTTGTTCTGCTCTCGGAGACATTTTCCGAAGTGTTGCTTCCCGCACGTTTTACATTTGGGTTTTGCCTCATTCGGCTTGGATTGGTTATAATTCGAACCGATCTTACCCTTTTTGAAATCTTTACTTGGGGTATCATTACGCTTTCGCTTTTGATTCTCCTTGGCCTTAATCGCCCTTGCTCTTACTTCATCTTCAGTGAGGGAAAGAGCCAGATCCACAGCGGATCTATAAGTAGTAGGTTTGGAGGATTTAACCATCCCCTTGATTTCTGGAGCGAGTCCTCCAATAAACCGCGCAATGCGCTTAGACTCAGTGGTTATTAAATAGGGCACGAATCTTGATAGGGAGTTATATTCAGATAAATAGGCTCGACACTCGAGGCCTTTCATGGTTAGCTTTAGAAAATCAGATTCAACTATCTCCACCTCGTGAGGTGGGCAGTAAGTTTCACGGATGAATTCCACAAACTCATACCAACTCAGGTTGTACATTGAATTCTTGCCAGTGGATTGAATTAGTGTCTTCCACCAAGTCAGAGCATCCTTCTTGAAAGATTGAGACACGTATTTAACAATGTCCTTGGCGGCATAACCGCTTATATCAACAACGGTTTCCATTTCATCCAGCCACTTCAGAGCATCGATTGCTCCAATCTCACCCATAAAGTCACGGGGTTTCCATGAAACAAAGTATTTATAGGTACTCCCATTCTTAGAGTCATGAGACTCAGCTTTCTTGATACTCTTGAAATTCTGCTCACTTTTAGTTGAGGTGAATTGAGACCCTTCAGTCTTATGAGTATTAGAAAGGGGTTTAGTAACGGAGTTCTCTTTCTGTACTGATGGCACTGGCCCTTTAAATGTGGCCTTAAATACAGCCAGGGCTTTATCGACTTCATCGGAAACTATGGATCGAAGACAATTCTCTTTGGCACTACGGTTCTGGTGTTCTAAATTGTCACCACCGTTTTTTATACTTGATTTGCCAATATTCGGGCTTGCCATAAGTTTACCTGAAAGATAATAAAGCCATCAGTAATTTTCGAGAACTAAATAGAAAATCAATTTACTTGTATTAAATCTTACAGATCTATATGTTTATATATCAATTTCACTAGCCCCTCTTACCGCAATTGGTAATAGGCTTAGCCATATAACTCATCAGCTTGTCACAAGGGATATTTAAATATAGCACATTAGCTTGTCACGAAGGACATTTAAATATAGCACATTGGCTTTGTCATGAAGGACGTTGAATGATATGGCACAAAAGCCCTTCACGAAAGACATTTGAATATATTTGACACTAAAGCCTTGTCACGAAAGACAATTAAGATATATATAAATCGCGATCTTATTTGGTCAAAGGGCTTTAAGGTTTGAACATAGTTCATTACCTTTGGATAAGGGGTCGTAGACCATTACTGTCGTCGCAATTGACGATATTATATGGCCCGTAGGCGATTCGATTGACATCACAAAGGATGTTAAACTAATGGTCATCGTACTGATGATATCAGTCATGATCGCACTTGATCATATAGACTGCGAAACTTGGGCGTAGATTTTCCACTTTGGACAGGGAACCATAATCGTCGCAACTGTCATTGTTTCAAATGGAACATCACCAGGGACGTTAAGTATGATTATCATGTTGATGATATTAGTCATGATCGCATTGATCATATAGAATATTTAGGCTGGGGTATAACCCATTACTTTGAACAGGGGACCATAAATTCCACCACTATCATTGTCTTATCGATAATAGAGTAAAGTATAGCCCGTAGGCACTTCATCACTAGGGATGTTAATATTATAATCATCATACTGATGATACTAGTAAGGATCGCACTGATCATATAGACTATGAGATTTGAGCATAGCTCACCTCCTTTGGGCAAGGAATCATAAAAGATTGCAATTGTTCTTTGTCACAATTGGACAATATGATATAGCCCGTAGGAAAAATATCTCCAAGGATGTTAGATATGATCATCGTATCAATGATTTTAGTCATGATCGCATTGATCATATAGACTATTTAGGTTGGAACATAGCTCACTACCTTGGATAGGGAATCATAAAGATCTCAATGTCAATGTCTCAAATGGACAACATGTTATAACCTGTAGGCAAAACATCACTAAGGATGTTAAATAATATGATCATCGTATCAATGATTTTAGTCATGATCGCATTGATCATATAGACTATGTGGCTTAGGTATAACTTGCCACCTTAGACAGGGAGCCTTAAAGGTCACAATTGTCATAGTTTTAACTGACAATGTAGTAATATGATTCCTATCCTTCCACTTCGTTTGGGATTGTCAGAGAATTGGAACAAGTATCGTCACAAAGATGACGAAGATCTTTCCTCCTTCCCACACAGTTGGGAATTAGTTGGAGTTTTGGAATAAGTTTCGTCACAAAGTTGACGAAGATTTTCTTCTTTCCACACAATTGGGAATTTAGTTGAAGATTCTATTGATACGTTTCAGTCAACGTATTGAATACAAATTCTTCTGCTCATCTGGAGATGCGTCTCAGTTGACGTTGAAAATATAAGTCCCTTTCCGTATTGGGAGATACGGGAATACGTCGCAGTTGACATTTAAGTATAAGTCCCTCTCCACATTGGGAGATTTGGGGATACGCCTTAATACAGTTAGCGTATATGATACCGTTTAAATATATGTCTTTCTCCTTATTGGGAGATTGGAATACGCCTCAATATAGTACAGCGTATATAATACAGCTCAATAAAGTACACGGTATATGGTACGACTCAATAAAGTACACTGTTTATAAGCGTATCCTTTCTCCTTATGGGGAGATTTAGGAATGATTAGCATCATAGATGGATGAACTTTCTATCTCCTTTCCACACATTCGGGAATTAATTGGAGATCTTAGATAAGTGTCGTCCCATAATTGGACGAGAATCACTTAAGGATTTTTAAGATTATATGGGTGTGAGGGAATCAGTTTTTCACTTCTATCACCTTTTCAACCACTACCATTGGTGGTAAATTTAAGACAGAGTCTTTTATCATGGTCTTATTTACTAGTCTTAATTACATAAGAACTAGTAGACCGAGTAAATTTAAAAGAGATTTATTTGCTTGATTGCTAGCGGTCCTTTGACTAATTTGTCTTCACCCAATAGAGTTAGCACTTTTAGTCCTTCTCCTCAGTTGGAGTTTCTAGGACACGTCTTATTAGACGTTTTCATTATATGCACTTCTCCTCAATTGGAGATTTGGTATACACCTCAATATAGTACAATGTATACGATACGGCTCAATAAAGTACACCGTTTAAATATATACCCTTTCTCCACATTGGGATATTCGGGAATACGCCTTAATAAAGTACAACGTATATAATACAGCTCAATAAAGTACACTGTAAATGATACGGCTCAATAAAGTACACCGTTTATAATATACCCTTTCCCCACATGGGATATTCGGGAATACGCCTCAATAAAGTACAGCATATATGATACAGCTCAATAAAGTACATTGTATACGGTACGGCTCAATAAAGTACACCGTTTAAATATATACCCCTCTCCTTATTGGGAGAATTGGGGATACGTCGTCTCATATTTGGACGAACATTTTTTCACTTTTTCAACCACTTATTGGTGGGAACATATGCTTTTGGCCTTTGTCTATCGCGCAATCAAGAGATCTGTTTGATAAGGTAGGAGCAATAAATGTGACCTTCATATTATTAGAAGGAAAAATCATAAAAAATGGGCTCCATAAAATCAATGATTTTTCTTATGGCAGTAATATCGCCAAAGTATATTAGATGCTTACTATTAGCCGATATCAGTACAATATGACCGTTGGGAGATCTTAGTGCTTCCATGCATTAAACCGTCATACTGGCCAGGCATGAAAGCAATCTATGGGACACACTAAGATACTACCAATTATCATATGGCGCTTTTATCAAACTAAGTTTGGCATTCGTAGTTGCTAAAAATCAATGAAATAAAAATCATTTTCGTACTCCAGTTGAAGAAATTTGCTGGCAAGATTTGCCGAATTTTATATATAATATAATATATACTCAGATGAGTTTGAATTAATCAAGCTTGAAGACTCGAAATTATATGCTTTAAGCATGAATCAGAGAAAGTGATTCCTTTTTCTGCTTATTCTCTAGAATAAGAAAACATTTGAATCAAAGAATAGAAATTTGGTGCAAAGTGGATATATGTGCACTTTCCATAGTTATTGCTGCTTAAATCAGCTGGTGTCACCGAAACGTCTATCGAATATGATAGACTTTGGATAAATGATATTAGGATATCACAAGAATATCAAAAGATATTTCATCAGGTGACTAGATTTATCATGTCTCCAAAACATATGTAGTTCACCATATGGAACTTCAAGCTACTCAATAGTAGAGATCCTCGAGTCCGTCACCCATTATAGTTTCTTCATCTGGTCCGCGACATGTTGGCGGTATAAAATCAATAACTACTATATAGATTAAGAGTAGTCTTATATTCAGGTTTAGACTCGGAGTTTTTAAAGGAATCTGCATTTGTGATATTTGAGATTAGACACTAAGGGCTAGTGTCTAATTCACTCAAACTGTAGCTCTGATACCAACCTGTCACACCCCGATTTCCGGTGGGCCCGGATGGGTACAATCGTGACGGTTGGATTAACAGTTATCACAATATATTAATATGCAGCGGAAGTATTGGATTAAAAATTATTAAAATAAAGCTTGAATGTATAAAGTATTACATGCGTTCGATACAAGCCCACAGGCAGGATCCAAATAAACAGAGCTTTAGACATCATAGGCCTTAAGCTTCAGGAGTGCAAATTCCTTAGCCTTCATTCTAGCCGACCCGTAATCCCAGCTTATAATAAGTTTCGGTACCTGTTGTTCAACCTTTTGAAAATACGTCAGCTAAAGCTGGTAAATACAATTAACTGACTCATTTGGAAAATTAGTTTTTCAAAAAGAGTTTTATACGTATAGAAAACACGTAGGTAATCTTTTAGATATATCTTGGGATTCTTCTTGTTACGATATTATATACTTGATTAACCCATTGGGTTGTCCGGACATGGTATCAATAACCCCCAATTACAATAATTATCAAGTAAATGGATTAAACCGTATTCATACACTTTTGCGCAATCATAGGCGACTTACTTATGTAATAACCATCCCAAGAGGCATATTTGCCATCCTAAGTTTACACTAAAATAAGTCAAGAGTATTTACCTTTTTGCTAGCTTCCAATCAATAAGACTATATTTGGCGAAAAGCCACAAGTCTAAGTATTATTGACCCAAGTCCGATTATCTGGGGAGGTACTATAGTAAATGGTCCTATGGACCGAAGAAAACTCAAAAGAAGTCTCAATTACTCAGGGTCCTCCATGGAAGAGTTGTAGAGAGAGAATGGAAAAAAAGTATAAGGAATTATGATGATGAACACCCTTATTTATAGTTTTTGGAAATGAATAGGATCTAGACAAGTGTTAAGAGAACTCATTAGATCATTACAAGTGTAATACTAGGTTTAAAAACCAACTAACAAGTCCCTAGTATTGGTAAAAATGGTTTAGATTAGGAGTGGGCTTCAAGTAAATAATAAAAATAAAAATAAAAATAAAAATAAAAATAATAATAATATGCCCATCGTGACCAATATTAGGCACATCCGGGAGTATGACCGAGCATCACGGAGTTCCGGGTTCGTTAAAAGGTCACTCAGAGGTAAGAATTAACATGTTGACACTTTTAACCCTTTTTAACGCACAAACTTGTGCGTATTATCGTTTAATGGCATCAAAGCCCTAAACGACCAATATTAGGTATTCCCAAGAGAGTGATCAAGTATCATAACGCTTTGGATTTGTTAAAAGGTCACTCAGAGGTAAGAATTAACATGTTGACGCTTTTAATCCTTCGACGCGCAAACTTTTGAGTTTATCGCAAACGGTTTGATTATCCAACTAGTGGCTTAATATGAGAACATGAATATCGTATAATGTCACTCAGAGGCTTAGTTTAGGCATGTTGACACTTTTAGTTCTTTCGTATTCAAAGTTTTAACTATTTGGCAAAAGTAGTCCTTCTTAGTCAACGTTTGACATAAGTAGGATTAGGGACACGTGTCGATACATTATTGGACACGATTTTACGAGGTGTTACATGAAACATGAATTTGTGATGTGAATGTGCATATGACCCGAAGTACTTGCCACATAATGTTATGGATTGTTGCTGCATGATTTTCTGTTATGACTTGCATAATGATGTATGTTTAACTCGAACGCTACTTGTGTAATGTGCATAATGAATACGTGATTTATGCGTATACGAAACTGACTGTCTTTGGTAACCACGGTAGAGTTTGGTTGACTAACTTGGAATGGGTAACATAACATACCGAGCAATCTAAGGTGAGTTCACTTCTCTTGAGCATGCGTCCCGGTGGGTGGGACAATCAAATGGGTATTCCTGAGAGGAATACGTCTTTTCTGGGTTAAAACAGGGATGTTGAATAATACACTCACTCCTATCACCTTAAGTTCCATCTTCTACCGAACCAGTTGCTTGGAGGGCAACAGGATATTAGTTGATAGCGTTATTAGGCTTAGCAACCTCACACCGTACCTGAGAGGACGGGCGTGAACTAATGACCTTAAATCATGACCAATGCTTGATAATGGCATTCGGGACGGGCAAAAAAACTGACGTTATCTTGACGGTATCGAGTTATTATCAACATTGCTTAAACTGAACTAAACATTTGGCAACTAAACGTTTTTACAAAAACTGTGAACTCGCCAGCTTTGTGCTAATACACTTGTTTGCATGCTCGCAGGTTGTTAGATATGTGGCTGTGGAACTTGCTGTCTGGGATGCTGGAGTGGTCATGGGTCGGGATACATGGAAACACGAAACGAGACTAATTGGTTACATACACTTGGGCTTTGAATTGATTAAACCTTGTATTATGCTTCCGCTGAACATGTTGAGTTTATAAATATTGTTTTGATATACTTTATTTAATGAATGAAAGCTTTTATCTAAAACCTTGTATGAGTTCAATGTGATTGGTGGCAAGATCCTGGTACGTCACAAACCTCGCAAGGGTTTTCCACTTGGGGTATTTTTGGGGGTGTGACAATGTGCATATCTCGATCATATCCGATAAAGGTAGTCGTTTCACCTCGAGATTTTAGCAAATTTTCTAGAAAGATCTGGATACTCGAATAAATGTGAGAACAACATACCACCCTTATACTGACAGGCAAAGTGAGCAAACTATCTGAATATTAGAAGATATGGTCCATACATGCACAATCGACTTTGGTAGTAGTGGGGACATCTATTTACCATTGATCGAACCCTCATACGATAATAGTTGCCACATCATCATAAAAAGAGCACCCTATGAAGCGGTAGATTGAGAAAATGTAGGAGTCCTATTTGTTAGACTGAAGTAGGCAAAAATCAGTTATGACATACGACAAGAAAACAAGTCTTACTATAATGGAAACACAATATAATATATCCACTGTTTTATAGGTTTCGAGGACGAAACCTAATTTAAGGGGGGTAGAGTTGTAATACCTTGTTTTGTAGAAAAAATAAAAATATATAAAATATATATTTCAAATATTTCAAATGAGTAAGTAATGAATAAAATGTCATTTAAAATATGAGATATCTAGACGAGTATTTAGTATTATAAGAGACCGTATAATAATAAAATATATTTTTTTTTATCTTACTCCGTTTTTAACGAAACTTAGGTTAAAATGTAGATAAAAATGAGCTTGTCCTAGTGGCATATTCATCGTTTTATAAAACTTTACAGTTTGAAAGTTATACGAGAAAAACGAGTGAAGCAGCTGAATTAAGATATATAAGCAAGCAAGCACGACAATGAATCCACATCACTCAAAAGATGGTTTGAGGTGCTTTCTTGCTTCCTTATAAATAGAAGTCTCAGTTGTTATTTAGAGATCAGCTTTTAGCATGAACACTCTAGTATAAAGAGAATCCCGAGCATATGATACCCCGTTGGGTGTTGTTAGTAGTCGTTTTTGGAGCAGGAGTAGGGAAACTCTATATCAATGTGCTGTAGACAGTTTTCAGGTATGTCCTCGTTTAAGTTTATGTTTATTATTTATTTTTAGTAGTTAATATTAGTATTATTAGTAGTAGTAATGTATTATTAGTAGTAGTGTTAGTATTACTTTTAGGTACTAGGGATTATTGTCGGGGCGGGTATTGGGTAGCCTAGCCTTAGTTAGGCATGGACTGATCATCTATACTTAAATAAGATATCGTTAACCAATATCCAACCATGATAATAACTAGTTAGGTATACCGTTACCTAACTTAGGCGTAAATTGTGTCAGGACCCTGAGGTAGTATCAGATTATACGAGCAATTATTATCAATTGTTACGCAACTAGCAAGAGGTGAGTTTTATGAATGTTTTCCAAACGTGAACATGTTTGTCCTAAACTGTAATAATATGGCATGACTGTTGTACGCATGTATATAACTTGAGCATGACATACACTTGATATTTGTGGTCCCTTATACGTGTCGCTACCGCGGGATTTGTTGGTACTACACCCGTGGTGTAATGGGCATTAACTGTATGGTTATGTAAGTTATGTGGTAACGTTGAATTACGATGACATGAACGGGTACAAATCATAATTAATTGATGTGATTTATAACCTGTGTATATTTATGAACTCACAATAATAACTAATAATAACTTAAGTGTTTTAACCATGTATCACAGGTAATGCAAGACGTTGACCACATACAAAATGCACATTCAATGATTCCAAGACACCTTCAAAGCTCAATAATAATAAATACATTAAAAACCATTTAATAAGTATTTAGCAATTATTAAACTTAATTGAGCATAGAATAGAAATATCATAAGCCATAAGGAGATATTTTATTTTGTATTGAGAAGACATTCCTCTTTCAATTTTGACTTTCGAACAGGGCAGGTGGCATCATCACCGACTCCTCCATTCAAAAACCTAGAGAGAGAAACAGCGACGGAGACACTTCTCAAGGTTTCTCTTTATACCCTTTTTGATCCTTTTTTTGCAGGTTTTTTAGATGCTACTTTTGTTGGGAAATTGTTTCTGTTTACTCGATTTCTAGCTAGTTTTAGGTTAAAGATCGGTTTTCTTAATTGCATGTTTATGTTTTAATCCGTTAATAATAATTAATTCCATCTGGGTGGTTCTTAGATCTTGGAATTCTAAATAAAAATTTGATTTATATTTTATTTTTTAAGTAATGGTTAAGAATTTGAGATTGAGGTTTTGGCATTAGAATTATTATCCCCTGTTTGATATGTTTGTTAAGTTTGAATTTGATGTTTTTTTTTATGATAATAATCATCATCAAGAATTGTTTTTGTTCATAGTATAATTAAAGCATAATGTGTGCAGAAAGTTTAATAATTTTACAGTGGGATTCTTCATCAACAAATGTCAAACTTCAACAAGCCAAGAAGTCAGCCAAGGCCTCCAAGATCCTATGCTTTAGGAGGTAAAGTTACACTTTCATTCACCACTCTCATTAAACCAAAACAATTAGATCTTTACAGTTGTTTGCATAGTTGCCAATAGCAAATAGCGTAGCGTATAGGTCGAAGGTCGCTACAGGGTATGTAGCTATAAATAGTGGCATTTCTGTTATTTTTTTTTTTATTTTTTAAATATAAATAGCGATTAGATATGGCCATAATAAAATTGCTGGATTTTAGGTTTTTGTTAAATATACATGTAAAATAGCGTATATACCAGGGTATTTTGATATAATATACATATAATTTAAAGAGTTAATTACATATTTAGTCCTTGTGGTTTACACAAAATAACATACTTAGATACTAATAGTTTAAAATCACCATCTTGGGTATTAACTTTTCATTTTGTAACGTTTGGAGGTATTAACTTCTAGGGTATTAACATACTTAGTCCCTGTGGTTTGCACAAAATAACATACTTAGGTACTAATAAAATGTGATTTTAAACCTACAAATAACGTTAATACCTCTAAACGTTACAAAATGAAAAGTTAATACCCTAAAATATGATTTTAAACTATTAGTACCTAAGTATGTTACTTTGTGCAAACCACAGGGACTAACTATGTAATTAACTCTAATTCAAAAAAAAATTCTAGTGTATCGCTATGCACCTTATTGCTATGTAGCATGTAGGTACCTTATCGCTATTTGTCACTATTCGCCATTAACAACTATGGTTGTTTGATGATTTTAGTTTCTTATCGCAAAACTTTAACTTCAAAGTTTACAGTGTTTAAAGCTATTTCTTTGTGTTTGGGTTTCTAGGTGTGGATCATACAGAGCCAATCAAGAAAAAGAGCTTTGTAAGAAAGATTGTTTTCGCTTTCAGTCTTGTAGCATTGTGCATTTTTATGCTCAAACAATCCCCTACTTTCAACAGCCCTAGCCCCGTAAGTAAACAAACCCTTTCGATTCAGTTATATATGTTTTAAATAATTTATTCTTAATTTTTCATATTGTTGTTACGTTCTATGAAGTTTTCACGACACGAACCAGGGGTTACTCATGTTTTGGTAACCGGAGGTGCTGGATATATCGGTTCTCACGCTACATTACGCCTTCTTAAAGACTCCTATCGCGTAACCATAGTGGTATGTCCGTTTTTTTAAACTTTCAATAATCTTTTACTAATGTTCAACTCTTATACAAACTGAATTTGTATAATTGTTACAGGATAATCTATCGCGTGGAAACATAGGTGCCGTTAAAGTTCTTCAAGACTTGTTTCCCGAACCTGGGAGACTTCAATTCATTTATGCCGATTTGGGAGACGCAAAAGCCGTATCCTACGAAACATAAATATTTATTTTCTTGAAAATCGCACATGCAATTGTTTGTTCCTTGATATAATATATTTCAGGTAAACAAAATCTTTTCTGAAAACGCATTCGATGCAGTGATGCATTTTGCAGCGGTTGCGTATGTTGGAGAAAGTACCCTTGATCCACTAAAGTAAGTAGACCCTTTAATCATTTTGAGTAAATTGTCATTTTCGTTTCTAAGGTTTGGCCATTTTTGCGACTTTCATCCAAAAGTTTGTTTTTCCGTATCTGAGTCCTCGTGGTTACAAAATCTTGTCAGTTTCGTCCCTGAGGGCCAAACCTCGAGGGACGAAAGTCGCAATAAATTGCCAACACTCAGGGACGAAAATGACAAGATTTTGAAACCATGATGACCCAGATGCGAAAAAACAAACCTTTGGATGAAAGTCGTAAAAGTGGCCAAACCTCAGGGCCAAAAACGACAATTTTTCTTAATCATTTTCATGTTTATTTTCTTGATTATATTTTATAACTATGCCTTTTTTTTTTGTGTAATTATGCAGGTATTATCACAATATTACATCAAATACGCTGGTAGTATTGGAGGCTATGGCGACACATAACGTTAATACTCTGATTTATTCTAGCACATGTGCTACTTACGGAGAGCCTGAAAAGATGCCGATTACAGAAGAAACTCCTCAGGTTCCATGGGCGTATATGTAATTTTACCATTTTTAGGTGCAACCCATGTATCGTGCTTAATGTTTATTTTATATGTTGTGTGTTATAGCACCCGATTAATCCCTACGGTAAAGCCAAAAAGATGTCAGAAGATATCATTCAGGATTTCCATAAAAACTCCGACATGGCCGTCATGATTTTAAGGTTAGCAAATAACAAGTTTTAAGTTTTAACAATGTGTAAGTGTACTGTGTACTTATCCGGGTCAATAACAAGTTTGACTTTTTACTTTTTTGATTCCAGATACTTCAATGTGATTGGCTCAGATCCAGATGGAAGATTAGGTGAAGCACCGAGGCCCGAATTACGTGAACATGGAAGAATATCGGGTGCGTGCTTTGATGCAGCCCGTGGGATTACCAAGGGGCTAAAGGTAATTATCTTTTTATTGTGGTAATTATCTATCTTTGAAAATAGATTTTGTTCGTATTTAACTAAGAAAAATCTGATGTTGATTATGTGGTTGAGGTTCGAGGAACAGACTATAAAACGTCAGATGGGACTTGCATACGGGACTATATCGATGTTACCGATTTAGTTGATGCTCATGTAAAAGCACTCGAAAATGCCAAACCCGGGAACGTTGGAATTTATAATGTGGGTACAGGAAAAGGTAATTTTCTTGTTTAATATTAGTGGTGTCAAATTGAGCGGGTCGGGTCAGGTTGGATGGATGGATCGGGTAAGAGGTCAAAATGGGTTCAGGTCAAAACTGTTAGTGTTTTGTATGTTTCTAAATGCGGCCAATAGGGTTGACACAAAAGTTTTGACTTTTTGTTTTGCATTTAAGTCCCTGAGGTTTGGCCAGTTTTGCGACTTTTGTCCAAAGGTTTGTTTTTCCGCGTCTGGATCCTAAAGGTTTGAAATCTTGCCATTTTCACCCGGCTCGTTAGCTCCATCCATTTCTCTCCGTTAAGTCAGGGGTATTTCCATCGTTTTTGTTAACTTAAAGGGTAATTCGGTCTTTTTTAGGGGTATTAGGTCTTTTTACATAAAGTGAAAAAGACCGAATTGCCCTTTAAGTTAACAAAAAAAGACAGAAATACTCTGACTTAACGAATAAAAAATGGATGGAGTTAACGAGCCGGATGAAAATTGCAAGATTTCAAACCTTTTGGATCCAGATGCGGAAAAATAAACCTTTAAACGAAAGTCGCAAATCTGGCCAAACCTCAGGGACAAAAATGACATTTTACTCTAATTTAGTTTTAAATAAATCGTGAACTGAACTTATCCATTTATTTTTCTAACAATTTTATTACTTTGTTTTGATAGGTAGATCAGTTAAAGAATTTGTGGAAGCCTGTAAGAAGGCAACAGGGGTCTCAATTAAAGTAGAATATCTGCCACGTAGACCCGGTGACTATGCTGAGGTGTTCAGTGACCCGTCAAAGATACGCCGAGAACTTAAGTGGTCAGCGCGGTTCACTGATCTAGAAAAGAGTTTGCGGGTCGCATGGAAATGGCAGAAATCGCATCATAATGGATACGAGCCCACGAAAGCTTCATTTTAACGGTTAATATGGAATTTTGCTGAAGAATATGGATTGAAGATGGTGGAAAATTGAAGATTTAATTGATTTTGGGCCGGTTTGATAATCAGGTTTATTATGAGAATAGGGGTTGAGGTTTAGGGTATTATATATGATTATTTCCCACATTTGGGTGGGGTTGTTTGTACCGATCGGTTTACATGTAACAGCAAACTGGTTATTAAAGAGATCTGAGAAATAATGCCTTATATTGTATGTGTATATTAATGAAAAGAAAGATTAACAGCGGCCTTATGATAAATGCCAGTAGCTGCTAAAATACGCCATGCTCGATGAAGCAGAAGCGATGCGTTACGGCGGTGTAGCAGAACCAGGGAGGGCAGTCGACGATTGCTACTATTGTTGCGATAAGCAGTGACTTCTACAAATTGCGATATCCGTTGTAATACGAAGAGAAACAGGTGTGATAAGCAGTGACTTTTTATAAATTATACTAATATTTAAATTAATTTTATACCCTCAGCTTTATAATTTAATTTAACTCATTAGCTTATTATAAGGCCAATGTGGCAATTGTGCAAGAAAAGGGGTTATGGGGGGTTACCTCTTCAATTATGCATATATGTGTATGTATATATGTGTGTGAGAACAAAACAAATGGTGGCGCCACTAAAATTTTCGCAGGGGAAGCAAGTTGGAGGGGTATAACGCCCCTCGGGGCAGTGTTTGCAGGCGTCATACGGTGCTATATCACCTTCCAATACAGAGGGTCTAAGTATTAAAATTAGTTTGATGAATAGAAAGATTAACAGTGACCTTATTATAAAATACGTGATAGTCACAGTATTGAAGACCCACTAATATCTAAATGCATTTTTTCTCGAATTTAATTATTATCTATTGTTTTATCACTTAAATTTTCCTTATAAAATTATATTTATTTACAAAATTGATAATAATTGATATTTACATGTTTTCGAATACTTGCAACTATTGCTTCGCCTCTAGGTAAAATAAACAAAACAATATTCAAAGTTCTGGGATATGAAACATTTGTTAATTGATTTTTTACGCGTCACAAACCCAAACAAAACCGACCATATTCAAAGTTCTGGGGTATGAAACATTACAACTTTTGTTAATTGATTTTTTACGCGTAACAAACCCAAAAAAACAATCGACCAAAGAAGATTACAACGTTTGTTAATCGATTTTTTTACGTGTAACAAACCCAAACAAAACCGACCGAATAACCATCACATCACATGGGAAAATGCGAAAAAAATCGTTGCCCACCACGAAAAACGGGTTTACCTTAACTCTATTTTCTCATTTATTCAATTTAATTCCAAATTATTTGAACAATTAGAATTGTAAAATCAACAAATTTAGTCTGTTAAAACTTGATCTTATTTCATGGATTAGGATCAAATACAAATGATCCTAATTGTAAAAAGTGTAAGTGACAAGTGTCCAATAACCTAAAAAAACCCACTACACAAAAAAACCCCACTACAAAAAAAAAAAAAAAAAAAAAAAAAAAAAAAAAAAAACCTTAAACATCCACCACCACCAAAAACCTGAAACCCCCCCCCCAAAAAAAAAAAAATTTTTTTTTTTTTCCGAGGGGGTGGGGGTTTAGGTTTTTGGTGGTGATGTAGTAGGTTTAGTTTTAGGTTATTGGACACTTGTCACTCTATAAATCCTTCTTACACTTCTTACAATTAGAAGCCTTTGTAGAATAACTTGACCCCTTATTTCATAATTTCAAAGGTGTAAAAACATTAAGAACTATTGTTTGATTCTCCTATGGTTTCAATCTAAATTGTAACTCATTTTCTCAATCGAAACATTAAAGGCAACACATGAGAGAATCCAAACAAAGGCATAACAAACACCATAACATAATGCAATTCAAGCACAACTAATCATATCCACCTTCAGCCTCCAAAATTTCACACTTGTCCCACAACTAATCATTACCCAACCAAGACTAAAGAACACGGAAAGCATAACTCTCAAAACGCGTAGCAAAACCAAAGTTTTCCATTCACCTTTTTCGCTTCGAAGAACTTGCACCAGCACCACCAGCACCACCACGACCACCGCCACCTCTTCCTCTACCTGCAGGGGCCCGCTTCGTGCCCGTAGCCTTAGACTCCATTTGTAGTTGAATTCCTACACAACCACAAAAGTTAATACAATATGCAAAGTATATTCAAAGAGTTGCTACCCAAATAAACAAAAAAAAATGTTACATGTACGTAGATAATAAACAATTACCTTTCGAACTGAGACTCTCAATATCCACTTTTGGCTTTTCCTCGTCACCATCACCTGTACTTTCTAATATTAGTCACAAATCTAGGGGTGCAAATGAGCCGAGCTGCTCGAGATCGGCTCGAGAAAAAGCTCGAAACAAGCCGAGCTTTATCGAGCCCGAGCCGAGCATGAGCCTAAAATAAAGCTCGTTATTTATCGAGCCCGAGTTCAAGCCTGACATGTGAAGCTCATCAGGCTCGTCAAGCGACGAGCCGCTTGACGAGCCTTGGTGTAATATTAGTTTATAAATATTTAATACATTTATCCCTTATTTAAAGTTGACTAGTAAATGAGCTGAGCTGAGCTTATTTAAACTTGTTTACGAGTCGAGCCTCAACCTAAAAATAAGCTTGTTTAGTAAACGGCCCAAGCCCGAGCTTTACTTGTCGAGCTCACGAGCCTATTGTTTATATTATTTTTATTTAATAGTTAATAGAAAATAAACGTACCGAGCTCGAGCATGAGAAACTACCAAGAGCCAAGATCGAGCTTCGAAAACAAGGCTCAAACCGAGCCAAGCTCGAGCTCTCATAAGTTAATTGAGCTCGAGGTCGAACTCGGGCTCGGCTTGTTTGCACCCTTAATAAATCGTAAAATATGTACAATAAAAAAGAATTAAAATAATAAGAAAATTTATATACCCAGATCCTCTGCATCCGAGTTGTTTTCATCATTCTGTGCAACATCAGCATCCGCCACCACACCATCATCTATCGGTTCCAGCATGGCGGCAACCCGTTTCTTCGGAGCCTTTTTAATACCTGGAAGTGTGATTAAATCTGCTGAACGAATCACACGCGACTTACTTCCTTTGTTATATGCCTTTGTTAGCGCGGCTTTTACAGCTGGCGGAACACCATCAAGTGGATTTGGGCGCCCCTAACAATAACATAGTAATTAAATTTATAGCTGCATCTGGTTGTTATCATGACCTGATAGTAGTCATACCTGAAATTTCGACATGGCCATTAGTGACTCAAAGTCCTCCTGGCTTATAGAGTACTCATCCATAAACTCAACCACCTTTTCAACAGCTTCATCCTAACAATATTATAAGAATAACAATATTAATAAAAGAATTTTAGTTTAAAAATAACTCTTTTAGCACAAGTAGAAATAATTGTACAAACCTTTGTGAGCGTCTTTAGTGGATCCGTCATGTGTTTAAGGAGAAGGGAGAGATATTCAAGACACAAGGTTCTCCTACAACAGTTGAACCAATATAATCAATAAATTTATTAATATATAATATATATTAAAACACATCATAAAAACACTGTAGCGGCCACAGTTTTTTTTAAGTTTCAAATTAACCCTAAACTATATAAATAATATACACCTTTAACCCAATAGTTTATACCCTCTTATAACTTGCATTCGTTAGTTTCTTTACAGAAACTAAATACGTGATATTTTGAAAACGAACTGCCCCGGTGGCCGGTATTACACTGTAAATAGTATACGCCTTTAACCAGATAGTTTTATTTTCCTCTTACAACTTTTATTCGTTAATTTCTTCATTAAAAAACTACACACGCGATTTTTTTTTTTTTTTTTTTTGAAAATGGACCGACCCAGTATTACGCTGTAAATAATATATGCCTTTATATGCCTTTAACCCAATAATTTTATTTCCCAATTAATAACTTCCGTTCGTTAAAATTTTACAAAAACTAACATGTGATGTAATTTCATTTGAAACGGACCGACCTGGTAGCCACCGAAAAAAAAGTTGCATTTCTTTTACAAAAACTAAATACATTTCCTTTTAAATTTTGCTAAAAATCGGATCGCAGTCCACCACAATAATACATAATATTAAAACACAACTTCCTAGTCAGCAAGCCTAACAATCACAACCGGCGTGTCAGGTTGCAACACCATGTCACCATTTTTTTCTTCTATTTGTTACATTTTATTTCGTTTTTGGGTTTTTTACACATTTATATTTGCGACTTCATACTGGTCTTTACCGTCTGGTTCTTACGCGGATTCTCCGCCACAACGCACAGTGGGGAAATCCTAGTTATAATAAAAATATGAGCTTTTAACGCAGTTACAAGAAGAGTAAAGTTACCTGCCCAAATTGAACTGTAGGGACGATAGCAGATGAACATGCACATCGTCGAGTAGCCTGTAATTCTTTCCCATCGTAGAGTTCTTTCCTAACCAACCGCCAAATCTGTTAAAGTTCCTTTCACCCTACACAAATATAAAAAAAAACGTCACTATATAAATATGTAAAAAAAACGGAGATTTTGAGCACCGGTATAAGCATGCATTTGTCACCTGTTCTAATGTTTCGCGGCTTCCATGCAGCAGAGCAGCCCTTTCATATAACAAACAAAAAAAGATTAATAATTTGCAAATAGTTACATTTTATTCCAAAGGTGTATTTTTTATTTTTTAACAAATAACAAATATAAAACTTTTTGCATTACTTACGGGATTATACTAGATTGTAAAGTACTACTTGGAAAAAGCTGCCACTTTTGGTATCTTCTTATTTGTACATTAATTATATCCGCGTTCGCAATAGAATCAGCCGCACGTGCGATTAAATTCATCCTTTGGACTCCATTTTCGTCTTTCTTAACCGAACTTGGCCTGTAATTGATGTAGTTTTCCTGCAGAAATTCAATAAACATGAGAATACTATAAAATTATAAAATAGAATATTTTACAATTATACAGATTGTTACAAAAAGTGTTACAAAAATACCTGTATGATAAGAGGTACTAAATCTGGATCACTTGTGCTAAGATCGAAACGTTCATCCATCCGCAGGTTACCACCATTGTAATCAAACAGTCTACATAAACATATACAAATTAGTATAAAACTATAAATAATGTTTCGTACAGAAGATGACGCGTATCGGTTCATACTTTTGAACTGCTGTAAAAGGAGACATATCTTCATCTTTAGAACTGTTAAGAAGTCGCTGTCTTATGTCATCGTATTTAATTTCTCTCATCGATAGACTCATATATTGCAACTGGTTCAACGCCATACGCATATCTCCATTAACTCTAGAAGCAAGTTCCTCAAGTGCAACCTTAAAGAAAATAAATAAATTAATAAAAAATATAAAAAAATTAAACATTATAACTGATTAAATTTTGCAAAACGAGTACCTCGTTTACTTGAAGGCCTTCTGTCTTTGCAACTTGTGCCAATCTCTTTGCCATCTGTCATCACAAAAATCAAAATTTTATTTTTTATGTCGGAAATTATTTAAAATATATGGTATGCAAAGAAGGATATCCCGAAACCTGTTGTTTTGTTGGTTTGTGGAAGCTGAGGAGTAAACAGTAATTCACAAGACTTTTTAACTTCTGACTATATCGGTCATTGCATATACAAATAATCGGGATTTTCGACGTTTTGATACTTAAGATAAGATCTGCTACACCACCCCTGTCTCCGGCAGACATACCGTCAACTTCATCCATAATCAGCACTGCCTTTGGATGCTTTGAGCTGCGTGCAATTAAACAAATGCATATAATTAATTATACACAAATATATATATATATATATATATATATATATAGGGAAAGGTTAACATACAAAAGTCCTTATCCTACTTCACGTACGCGACGCGCTCAACCATCAGATCTGGGCAATAATCACGCATGGGAGCCCTAATAACGCATGGGAGCAGTTTTTGGGTGATAATCACGCATGGGAGGTGATAATCACGCATGGAGGTGATAATCACGCACGTTATAATGGTGAAAAAAATAATTACGCACGTTATAAATTCTGTCGCGTATGTTAATGTAGGTTAAGCCATTTTGTACATTATACTTTCTCTATATATATATATATTTATTATGTTTTAATAATAAATAGTTAAATACTCACCTATTCATGTCGGCATTCAAAGATTGATTACTGACAAGTTCTTTTATAGAATTAGCCGTGCTACTACCGATTCCTTTTTCTATTTTCGAATCAGCCTTTCCGCGACTGTCACTAGCGTTAACCTAAAAAACGTTTGTTATATCACTGTGACACAAAAAGTCATACAAACAACATATTTACGGCAAAAACACACCTCAATGGTCTGGAAACCGAGCATTTTACTAACTAACTTTGCAGATGTAGTCTTCCCTATGCCAGGTGTACCACTTAATAAAATTGCCTTTTTTGCCCCTGAGTCGTTCGGCTTTTTACCCTTTCCCTTACTAGCACCGCTCAGAAAATTCGCATCCCAGTTTTTCAGCCAATCATGAAGCTGCTTCACCTGACGTATTATAAAAAAAAATATTGATAATTATTTATTGTTAACAAGTACAAAAATTTGAAAACCACAAAGAAAACAAGATACCAGTGACTGATTCCCTATAATATCAGTTAGAACTTTCGGTTTGTATTTCTCTGTCCACGGCAGTGAATCGGTTGGTTTACGAACTTCATCCTCTAAAGAAAATTGTCAATACGCTTTAGATTTATATATGATAATATAATCATAAACTAAAATTAAAGTTATATAAGCAATTAAACATACTCTTTTTTACTGCTTTTTGAGGACTTGGTTTCGGTACAGAAGCGGTTATTTTGTCCACTTGTTTCTCCGTTTCTTCTTTAACGATGACCGGTTTCTTCGTTTCTTCTTTAACGGTGACCGGTTTCTTCGTTTCTTCTTTCTTGGTGACTTTTGAGCGATTTGATGCACGAATCATGTCAAAAAGTCCGTCCTCGGTAAGAAACTTTGTGCTTTATAACAATTAAACAAAGTTAATATATAAAAATGGAAAATAAATCAAGAGAAAACAAATGTAGATGCAATATAAATATAACAAACCCGAGCTTTTTTGCAGTTTCTGATTTCCGTCCCCCAATATCTTCATCGCATAAGAGATACGTCTTTTAAAAATAAAAAGAAAATGTCAGTCACACCATGATAGGAGTATAATTAAGTAATAAAGTAATATGTTATATAAAAAAGTTAAATGGGTGGTGCAAATAACCGTTTTCTTGCTGACGGATCCGGTAACACGGCCTCCATGTCGTTTAATCAGATCCTCAGCTTCTTCTCTTTCCAGACTAGACTCATGGTATTACAAAACATACTATTATTATTTATTAATTATTAATTTAACTAGTGACAAAATTGACCAAACAAATAAAATATACCTGTCGAGTGTTCCACTGATGACAAAAGTCAAACCAGATAAACATTCAGGAGAACCTTCCGGAACTTCCTTTTCTCCTTTGTGAGGAGGATCTTTCCGTTCACCGAACGGCATAAATCCACCACGTCCACCACCTCTTCCACCTGCCGCCGCCGAACCACCCCTTCCACCACGACCACGGCCACCAGACTTGACCTCTTTAGCATCCTCGTCATCACCATCACCGCCCTCGTCATCCTCCAACTTTTTCCCTCTGCCGCCAGCCGCCCCTCCCCTTCTACCGCGACCTCTTCCGCTGGATTTAGAAATTACTGGAGTGTCGTCATCGCTTTCTTCTTTCATACTTGGACTGGGAACGCCTTTACCGGAACCGCTTTTCAGTTTCTTACTGGGAGTCGTTTCGGCTGAGCTTTTTCCGGTTTTGGGTAAAACAAAATCATCATCGTCGTCGTCGTCATTCACTTTGTGCAGCTTCTTTGCAGGTGACGGTTGTGCATTAGAAGATGACTTCTCCACCTTTCGTTTTGATGTGGGTCCAGATGCTTCTTTTGCATCTTCTTGATTTTGTTTTTCGGAAGCAAAATATTTACTAGTTTTACGTCTCCCTGAACTTTCTTGACCTCCTTGTACCTGATCAACAACAAACATATTAAAAAAAATATATTTCAACTTAATATGTATATTTCTTGTCGCAAAATAAACTTTTTATGCCACTTACTGATTTCACAGGTGAAGACGAGGATGTGTCTTTGGCAGTTGATGTTTTCCCTGGTATCGCGAGTGCTGGTTTTGCAGGTTTTGGTGCATTTCCGTTATCTTTCTCTTTTTCTTTGTCTTTGTCTTTGTCGTGTTGTTTCATGAACCACTTTCTAATATCCCCTTGCTGTGGGAACACAAGTTTCATATAAATAAAAGTAACATTCCCTAACTAAACAACCTAACTAAACAAACTAAAATTTGCAAAAAAAAATAAGTAGCGTATAGCGTGTTATGCCACCAGTTTACATTACCAACTTACCACCAACATTTCCAATTTACGGCGTTACCAAGAAAATCTTTAGACTAAAAAACTTAGGTTATGTAACAAACTTGTATGTTGAGATCTTTAAAAAGAACTACGTTTTGTAAAGCAAGTGAAATCAACAACATTCAACATATATATAACAATACATTAAAGCAGGTAAGTTAGTAATAATTTCTAACTTACCATAGTTCAATATCCAAAAGACAGAAGCCTGCAATCTTCTCAACAGGTTAAACTAATGAACTGAAAGTTACAAACAATAAAAAAATAAAAAAAAAAAAAAAAGATTGTCAGTAACAAGCTTTTACAGGTGCAAGAACATAAAAAACAGGCATTATATGAGAACATTAAACAAGATTCAACAGCTTTAAAACTTTATAGATAGAAACTGCTAAAACCCTAAATCACACCCTTCTAAAACCCTAAGTGTAAAATTGTAACAAAATCGCTACAAATCTCAACCAAAGGTAGAATTAACAACAAATCATGAATTAAAAATGCATAAGGGTTCACTAACAGTGACGCATTATAGATTCTTGAAGCAACATCGAAAGAAAATATAAAAAAATCATGAAATTTGAAGAAAACTGGAACCTGTTAACACCGGTATAAACCCTAAATAAGAAGCATGGGGTTGTTAAGGAAAACCTAAATTGAGTTAACAGATGTGAAATTGAAGAATAATAACAATAATACGCACAAAGAATTCGAAAAGAAGTTTGATAAGGTGGGTTTACGTGGCAACGGATTCGTGTCTTACATTTGGAAATCAGAAGATGAATTTCTAGCGTTGTTTTGAGCCTGGTGTTTTTGTTGTTAGGGTTGAAGCTTCGAAGACACGCTTGACCCGTTTGTTTGATCGTGTGGGCGCTAGGCTATTCGGGTTAGTACGTATCATGGGACTGGAATCGAACCTAAACTCGTGGTTAAATCAACACTCAAGACGAATATTTGGGTATGGAATCTGATTATCCGAAAACATTATGCCCATAACCAGAAACATCTTCTTGAAAAATTTTTAACTTTTTAGTTGAACTAGGATTGTAGTTAGGGCTGTAAACGAACCGAACGAACACGAACAAGGCTATGTTCGTGTTCGTTCGTTAAGGAAATTTGATGTTCGTGAACTGTTCGCGAACACATGACGAACAGAAGTTTGTGTTCGTGTTCGTTCGTTAAAGAATTTTGGTTGTTCGCGAACAGTTCGTGAACACTAACCACGAACGCAAATGAACAAAAATGAACTTTAATTTTGAAAATTAAAAAGGCAGCGTTAATCTTAAACATTGTACACAACGAAAGTAGTTAAATATAACAATTTAAAGATTGAAGGGATGAATAATATTGGGTTTAATCGATTAGAGATAAGCAAGGAGCGTGTTATCAAAAGAGGGAGAGAGCCAGAGAGAGGAAATAATACATATGGGGAAAGTAAAAAAATTAGTAAAACATTAAAAACTTTTAGAAAAATAAACATAAAAATTGAACACGAACAGACATAAGCGAACAAACACGAACGAACATAAACGAACATATTACCGAACGTTCACGAACACAGTCGAACGAACGAGACCTTTGTTCGTGTTCGTTCGTTAAGCTTATCGAACGAAATTTTTTGTCCGTGTTAGTTCGTTAAGCTTATCGAACGAACATAAACGAACTTCCCGCTGAACGGTTCACGAACTGTTCGCTGAACGTTCGGTTCGTTTACAGCCCTAATTGTAGTCATCGCACGTTGCAAATGAAAGTTTACGTTAAATGACGAAAAAAGTTTATTTATCTTCTCTTAGTTTACGTATAGATAATTTTCCGTTAACCTTAGTTTAGTAACGTTTTTTTCTTCGGGTAGTTTCATTAGACCCCCCGTAGTGGGGCGTTTTTTTGAAAAAAAATTCAAAAAAAAAAAAAAACGCCGAAACACGCCCCCCACCCATTACATGTAGGCGTTTTCGGGCGTTTTTTTTGAAAAAAATTCCGTTGGCGTTTTTAAAAAAACGCTGAATTGTGTATTGGGACGAGAGGTGACCGTTGCCAAGCGGTCATTTCTTTAATATTTTTTTTAAATCTAATATTTACCCACTATATATATACTACCCACTTTTTCTTATTTTTTTATAAAAAAAACTCACACTTTCTCTACTACTTCTATATTTTACACAAACATGCATCCATTCCGACCCCCATTTGGTGTCCCCTCAAGACCCATGAACCCGAACACAACCCAACCGCAACACCCGTTTAACCTTCAAGACATGGACCCAACCGCAACACCCGTTTAACCTTCAAGAGATGCAAGAGGCGAGGCAAATGGGAAATGACATTGAGTTTTTGTCCAAACCGATCGACCACCTCCAAGGCGACGCGTTGATTCTTGCGCAAATGCATCGCCAAAAAATTCGGGATAAATATGGACTCTAGATCATCTTCTTTTTTTAACTTTATTTTTTTCGGTTTTTTTATATTCTGTTTTTTTTTTCGGTTTTTTTTATTTCAAGTAGTGTAATTTTTTTCTAAATTAGTGATTAATTTTATGTTTTAAATTAAAAAAAAAATAATTGTGAAATGATTGCATGGGCGTTATTGGCCATTATTCCAACTACGGCACTTTTGCAATAACCCCCAATAATGCCCCCATGCTGACTGGACTGACACGTGTCACAAAACGCCCCATGATGGGGGCATTATTGAGCTAACCACTACACATGGTCTTATATGAATATCAGATTATCTTTAGGAGTATCTATTTTTAGTAACGTTTTATTTTTCCAGGTAGTTTCAATATGTGAATATCAACTTGGAGTTTTTAACAAGGGCTAGAGATAAAGGAAGCGGTAGAAATACATGGAGCAGTGAGACCGGGGCAGTGCGGTAGGAAAAAGTGGGTTCGTCGAAAATGGTCAGCACCCCATCTCTACCTCTCTAACATCGAGTTTTTAATAGGGGTTGAAGATAGAGATGCAATATAAATATGTGGATCAGTGGGGCCGGGCAGTACTAAGGTCCAGACCATAACGGCGAGACTAGAGCACTAAATGTCATGACAAAGACACATCATGAACGACAAACCCTTGGTGTATGCACATATGGTTAAAAACATTCACATAGAGTTTATTGATATGATCGTGTTGTGTTTGGTGTGGTATTCTGCAACATGTGTCGTAAAGAGCATTAATAACATGAAAGCATAAAGAATGTTTCAATCTTTAAATAGTACATCCTTCGCGGCTCCGCCCTCGTATTGGATAAGGCATTTACATTTCATTTACTTCTCTTTATATCTTCATTCAGTTATAAGGTAAATTACTAACTCGAATGTTAGAGGTTGATCATATGGAGAGTGCATCTCATTGTCGTTAGACTAATGGTTTATTTTGTGAAGGTCACAAGAAGTTGTTCTAAACCCTGACGATCATTCCTTACTGAGCTTCTTCTCAGAGGGTGTAAAATCTCGTAGAAACATTTGGCATCATTCGCAAGACCTACAATACTTGGTTTCCCTCCAAACACCGAGATTCATAGTTGACGATTGAAAAAAAGATAATGAGTTAATGACCACACCGTTTTTAGGTGATGTTTCAAACACACATATGAACTTATTTGACTCCATTGTGCTGGTAAATGTGATTGATCCCTAAGTTGGGGAACTGCAACATCACATAACTAAAACCTACTACAGTCAACAAACACAAAAGTAACATTAAAGACAAAATCAATCTTTTTTCCCACTGATTTGGTAATATTATTTAGAGTAAACTGCCATTTTGGTCCCTGTGGTTTGGGCAGTTTTGCCATTTTAGTCCAAATCTCAAACTTTTTACATCTGGGTCCCTGTGGTTTGCATTTTGTTGCCATTTTGGTTCAAAAGTGAAATTTGACCAGAATCCCCAAACTAAACCCCTGTTTTGTCCTTACCCTCAGGGGTATTTTGGTCATTTTAGAATTATTATAACTAAATATTAATTAAATCTTTTTCTATTTATGATTAAACATAAATAATGTGATTTGCCTCTCTCCTCTCTCTTTCTCTCTCTCTTTCATCCTCGACCCAGATGCAACACAAATTCAAGTAACCTTGCATAAATCATAGCACCACCAGATTCAAGTAACAAAAACCAATCCAAAACAGATTCAAGTAAACCTTGCATAAATCATAGCAGATGCAGATTCAAGTAACCTTGCAAAACAGATTCAAGTAACCACCAGATTCAAGTAACAAAAACCAATCCAAAAACACAAGATAAATTACCTAATGTAACTTGAATCCAATTCGATTTCTGAACAAAATCAACAAACGACACGTCATCACCATCTCTCCAAGCACCACCACCTGCCACCACCACCACCCCCCTCTCGCCGCCAAGCACCACCACCGGCCACCACCCTCTCGCACCCCCTGCAACCACCGCCCCTCTCTCTCCCCCTCTCTCTCTCTTACATCACAACACCATCCGGTGACCAACATTCCACTGTTGGAGATCTGTGTCGTCGTAGTTCCTCCTTGGTGCTAGGTCTGATTTGGGTGTGGGTGTGTGGTTATCGGAGAACCACCACCTCTTTTACCTGCTCCGTCGGTTCTCTCTCTCTCTCTCTCTCTCCCTCTCTCTCCTCCCCTGATTTCGTTACCGCCCCCATCTACCACCACCGCCCCCAGAAACCATCATCATCAACCATCAAACACCACCACCCCACTCCACTGACCACCATCCGGTAACCTGCAACATCTCCGACGACCACCACCTCCATCTTCCTCTATCGGACCTCCATCTTCCTGATTGTCGTCGTCTGATTTTTTTTCGACTGAAGTTAATTTTAGGGTTTTGATGTAATCGGGATAGAGGGTATTTATATTATGTGGGTTTTGTAATAAATAAATTGCTTTAATAAAAAATAAATGACCAAATTACCCCTGTAGATAAAGACAAAAAGGGGGCCTTAAAACAGTAAAAAATGAGAGATTTTGAGTTTTGGACTAAAATGGCAACAAAATGTAAACCACAGGGACCCAGATGTAAAAAGTTTGAGATTTAGACTAAAATGACAAAACTGCCTAAACCACATGGACCAAAATGACAGTTTATTCTATTATTTATAATAAATTGTTTATATGACAAATCCAAGCAATACAAAGTACATATAACAAAGCTGATCACTTCAAATCAAGACGATATTTAATTAAAACGACAGTGGACCACAACCTGAGCTAAGTTTCTATTATTACTAAAGTGGAGACCTATTGTTACACAATAAAAATTAGACTCGGGTGAAATATAGTATACATGTATCCTCTAATTTAACAAATTTGCACAATATGAAAACGGAGAAGCTCCAGTTTTATTTTTAAGTTTCAGTTAACCATATATAGCTAAAAATGATGCAAAAAGACAAAATGTTCGAATTCACCTAGCTTATTGATGGTATAAGTGTGATCTAGGAGCACAAAAATAAGGTCTATAGATAGTGTGAGTGCCTCTTTCATAGTAATCAGAGCGTTGTTGGCCGCCATGGTGGTTAACTGATGTCCGGGACGCTTTGCGGGGAGGGGTGCGGTGAGCCAAGTCCCCGAGCGGGAACACCGCCGCCGACCCCTCGGGGAGGCTAAGCGGTGTTAGTGCATTTATGTCTATCGCCTCCGTCAATTCCGTTCGTAGCAGAAACAGAAGAAGTTTAGTGCTTATGGTGTTATTTAGAGAAAAGACAAGGTGATATTTCTGTAATTAATGAGATTCCTCATTAAGCCCTTTGGCCTATAAGTAGAACCTTTAGGGTTCTCATTTAAGACTTTTGCCATTTTGGAGCTTTGAAAATATAGGAGCTAGAGAGAGAAAGTAGAGAGAGAAAGGTAAAAGGTGATTCACGGTGTTTGTAGGATTTCAGATCTATCAATAGAATCACGTTTATATTACGTCTCGTGTGTTCGATCACGCACGTTCACGAATTCCGCACGTCGAACGTGTCATACGCAATCGTTTCGGAGTCAAAACCGGTCCTAACAAGTGGTATCAGAGCAGGAGCTCGGTTGCGAAGATCAAACGCACAGATTCATACAAGATTTGATCAGATTCAGAGCCAAAAACATCCAGATTTGTCAAATTTCTCTTAACTTTCTTGTTCTTCACGTTTTTCTCTGAATTTTGCAAAATTGACAGGGTTTTTACGGTCCAAATTAGCTGATTTTTTGATATGTTGTGCGAAATTAGCAGATCTATAACCCTACAAATTTTTAGGTCAAAATTCCATGCCGTTTAAGAGAAATCTGAGTTTTTGTGATCAAGTTTGCTGAAATTGTTCGTCGCCAGCCGTTCGGCTAGCCTATTCGATCGAACAGCAAAAGCCAGTCGTTCGGCCAGCCTATTCGATCGAACAGCAAAAGCCAACCTATTTGATTGAACACATTTCATTAAAAGTCTTGACTTTGTTGACCCAACCGATCGGCTATGTCACACCCCGATTTCCACGTGTCTCACCGGTGGGCCCGGTGGGGGATTACCGTGACGATGTTGGCAACAATATAGTCAAACCACACAATTATATAATGCACAGCGGAAGCAAAAGATAAATATATATAACTTCAACCTCTGATCGTAATATCAAAATGTATTACAGGGGTTGAATATATCCACAGTGGATCGTAAGTAAACATAAAGTATTGTTCCATCAGATACTGCAATCAAGCTTGCGAGGCTTATCCCGACGCTAGGGAGCTAATACCAGCCAATTTACGTTTAGGTACCTGCACTTAATCTTTTTGGGGAAAATACGTCAGTTTACACTGGTAAATACATTCAACTGACACATTTGAAAATGTTTATTAAAATTGATTTGAATGCACAAGGCACAAACTCTTTTATAACTTGGGAAAATTCATAATAAAATCTTGTGAACGTTTTACATGTTCTTTTATGCGTTCAGTAGCCCGGGTCGTGCCGGGTTAAAGATTTATAGACACACCACGTTTGCGTAAAACCGTAGTATAAAAACCAACGGCTACGTCTTTTAATTTTAATGTCGACACTTTATACCGGGTGTACGCCTACACCGGGATGTCGATGGTCGTGGCCATTTCGTAAAATGATGCCAAGGATATCCGGGACAACGGTCATTAAACCCCCCAAAGGCTTATAAGCAACAAAACTGTTTAAATGAGCCGATCATATTTAATCAATTAACCACCTAAGCGATGGAATTATATAATGCTCAATCAAGCGGTATTAATATACCGTAACCCAAGCCCATATAGGGGAAATAAGTTAAAGTATTTACCTTTGCAAGTATAAATCCTTAATTTAGATCAAGTCACCGATAGCTTTTACTGGGGCTCCTAATCTGGAACGAAGGTTTTAATTAACCTCTTAGAATCCTAACGGTCGTTATAATGGCCGTAGCCTAAACCGGTTGGTTCCGATATATATAGATATGGTTTAATCGCGTGAAATGGCGAAAACCGAGAATGGAGTATGATTTGGACCCAACAAGTTTAGTGACTTGTTTTATATGGGTTTATAGTCCATACTCTGGATTTTGGGGTTCAAAGAATATAATTTGACCCATATCGGCTATTGCACGAAAACTAGTTCCATGAGCCGTACCGTGTGCGCAAATAGGCGAAACGGTTAACCATAAGTGTCCTACGCTTATTTCCTAAGTCAATATGCCTTAAAAGTATTTTGGTATCAGTAGGATACCTTCCGTAATGCCCGTAACGAGTTTAAGTTAATATTATGCCCCGTAGGGGCTTTTCGGTCATTTTAAAGACTTTAAAAGGGCTTTTCGAGTTCTACAGGAAATCTGAGTTTCCCGAACAGCTTATAAAGCTTAAAATACTTTATTTATTATTTAAAACCAGTAGCAACTGGAATCGGGTCAAAAGACCTTGTAGAACTCCCGTTTTGGCCAAAAAGGGCATATTCGGTATTTACCGAACCGTAGCCATAACCGCAGGTTATGAGCAAGGTAAAAATTATTAAAAATCTTTAAAATTCCCAAAATATTATTTTACCACAGTGGGTAAAAGTTTTGGTGACGAAAACTTGGGTTAGATGGGCGTTATGCTAATTGCGCCGTTAATTACAAAACTTTCTTAAAAGTGCGCCTTTTAGCATAACTCTCATTCTAGGCCTCGGATTGACGTGAAACTTTAAGGACATGCTTATAATTTAATAAGCAAGGTTTTGGTCCGTTCACGTGTCCGAAATACTCGTTTTAATTTTAAAAGGCCGTTACGGTCAACTTTTAGGCGAATGACGGAATTGCGCAAAAGACTCGGATAACTCATGAACCGACCACAGAGGTTTATACCAACATGTGACCTGGTCCTAAGAGAGTCCTAAGGTATATTTATACCTTACTAAAACGGGTCAGAACTGAAGTCAAAGCAAAAGTCAAACTTATGCGACTTTCGGCTCCGAACCGGTTCAATATAGTAAATGATCGATTCAAACGAGCGCAAACAGGTTTATATACTTATTATCATATTTTATGATTGTCAAAACAGGTTCCATAACATATACATTACAGATTATGCATAAATCGCTAAAATAGCTTTCTGTTGACTTTTTAACCGCACGTTTGACTCGACATTTGACATAGTTAGAGTGGTGATCAGGGGGAACCATTTTAGAGGTTTATTACCCACCTAAATACCAACTCATAACCACTTTTGATTCGTCATAAGACTGAACCATTACTGATTTATTGTAAAGTCAAACCGTAGTTACGACGGTTTGGTTCTTAGCCATTTACTAAGGAAATGTGACACCACAAAGGGTTAGATCACTTACAGAAGTTGTGTTCTTGCTTATGGAGCAGAGAAAGATGCTTGGAGCTTCTTAGAATGATCAGTAGTTGTGTTTTGAGTTGTGTGAATGTTGTAACTACAACATTGCTATTTATAGTGCAAAATGAACCTCAAGATCATTCCACATTGGCCTATACTGATCATGGATCATGGGCAGGTGTCCCTAAGGTGTATGGGTCGAGTAGGGGGCGCCCATGCTTCATTAATTGAAGATTTGATCGTTCACAAGCTCCAAAAGGCAAGAAACTACAACTTTCTGCATCTGGGCGTTCCACGCGACCCGCATGGGAGTCCCCATGCTCTTTTACGCGGGCCGCCTGGGATTAAGAATCCAGGCGCGTAATTGAGGTGGCTCGCGGCCCGCCTCAACTTAAGCTTAACCTTCACGCGGGCCGCGAGAGGTTAAGATTTCAGGATTTTCAAATCCTTTTGCAATGTTTGCAGAATCCAGCCATTAATAACGAAATCTTTCGTAATGATTCGCCTGACCTTTCGGTTTTGAAGGGGCAACTTTGCGGTTTGGCCCTCGGTTATTTACCGATAGGGGCCTCGTGTTATTTACCCGCATTATTAAGTCCCCGGTTTATTTATTAATTATATTGGAAAGCCTTAACTTTCACTGTTGACGCTTTTAACCCTTCTTCTACGAATTCGATCGTAACTTTCTCGTTTCATATCGAAACTTCGCGAAATTCATATATATTATTTTAGTGAGGGTATAATACCGTTACAAAGTCTTTGGAACGTTAAAGGGTCACTCAGAGGTATTATTAAACATGTTGACACAGTTAACCCCTGTAGTTTGTAATCTCTCACTTTCTTCCGCGTTTTGTTTTTGTACGATCTATAATTCATTCGTTTGATGGTTTAAGCATTATTTAGGGATACTATACAGTATATTTACCCTTGTTGACATTTATAACCCTCGAATTTATATACTTTCAAGGTTTGTCAAAATTAGTCCTTTATTTATTATAGATGCCACGTGTAAACAAATGACACGTGTTAACACATCATTGGACACAAAAATTCGAGGTGTTACATCCTCACCCCCTTAAAATAAATCTCGACCCAAGATTTACTCAAATAAATAGGGGTATTTTTCTTTCATTGGAGCTTCGACTTCCCACGTATACTCAGGACCTCTACGAGCATCCCATTTGACTTTTACAATCGGTACGTGCTTTCTGCGAAGCTTCTTCACCTGTCGATCTTCAATCGACAAAGGTTTTTCTATGAACTTTAAGCTCTCATCTATATGCACATCTGTGTGTGGGATCACCAACGACTCGTCGGCGAAGCACTTTTTGAGATTGCAGATGTGGAACACATTGTGAATTCCATTGAGCTCTTCAGGCAAGTTCAACTTATAGGCAACTGATCCGACTCGTTCAATGACCTCAAATGGTCCTATGTATCTCGGACTCAGTTTGCTATTCTTGCCGAAACGCATCACCCCCTTCCAGGGTGATACCTTAAGTAATACCTTTTCACCCACTTCGAAGTGAAAATCCTTACGCTTTGGATCAGCGTAGCTCTTCTGCCTATCGCGGGCAGCCTTGAGACGTTCCCGGATCTGGACAATCTTGTCCGTTGTCTGGAAAACAATCTCTGGTCCCGATAATTGGACCTCTCCTACTTCCGCCCAACAAACAGGCGATCTACATTTCCTACCATATAATGCCTCAAAAGGCGCAGCCTTTATGCTGGTGTGGTAGCTATTATTGTAGGAGAATTCGATCAGGGGTAGGTTTTTATCCCAATTACCACCTAGATCGATCGCACATGCGCGAAGCATGTCTTCTAGCGTTTGGATAGTACGCTCACTTTGACCGTCCGTCTGTGGATGGTAAGCCGTACTAAAGTTTAAACGCGTGCCCAAAGATTGCTGGAAACTTTTCCAGAAATGAGATGTGTACCTAGTATCCCTGTCGGAGATAATAGACACAGGTATGCCGTGTAAGGCTACAATCTTATCAACATAAAGTTGGGCTAACATATCGGAGCTATACGTCTCCTTGATGGGTAGAAAATGAGCTGATTTAGTCAGCCTATCGACGATGACCCATATCGTATCGTTTCCTTTCCTGGTTTTGGGTAACTTGGTTATGAAGTCCATAGTTACGCA